>NC_086447.1:548374300-548674300 GCF_028390025.1 Pseudophryne corroboree | reverse complement strand
TGCACCTGCTGAAGTAATGGTTTAGTACCAATTGACAGCTATGATTCTTACCACTCCCAGATAATTTAATGTCAAAATGTTAAATGCTATAGCCCTGGATACATTTTCCAGTTAGAAATTTGTCCAATACATTTTTAAATGCATTTACAGAGTCTGCCATTATTACCTTCTCCGGCAGGGAGTTCCAAATCTTTATTGCCCTTACCGTGAAGAACCCTTTCATACATTGTGTACGGAATTTTCTCTCCTCTAGCCTCAGCGAGTGCCCGCACGTCCTATACAGAGTTCTTTTAATAAACAAATCTGCTGCTAGCTCCTTGCAATGACCCTTTACATATTTGAAGATATTAATAATGTCTCCTCTTAGTCGCCTCTTTTCTAGTGTATACATATTTAACCTAGTAAGCCTTTCCTCATACTCCAGCGACTCTAACTCTTTAATCAATTTAGTAGCTATTTTTTGAACTCTTTCTAGTTACCCGATATCTTTTTTATAATACGGTGCACAGAACTGAACACAATATTCCAGGTGCGGATGTACCAATGATTTGTACAGCGGCGGGATTACATTCTCGTCCCTTGTCTCAATGCCCTGCTTAATGCACGCAAGCACTTTACTTGCCTTCTTTGCTGCAATTTGACTTTGTGTACTGTTATTATCTATGAGCACCCCCAAATCTTTTTTGCTTGCTTTCTTTGCTGCAATTTGACATTGTGTACTGCCTATTATCTATGAGCACCCCCAAATCTTTTTCCACCATAGTTATCCCTATATTTTCCCCATCTAGAGTGTAGGATGCACGTGTGTTTTTTGTCCCAAAATGCTTAACTTTGCATTTTTCTATATTGAACCTCATTTTCCATTTAGAGGCTCAGGTTTCCAGTTTAACTAAGTCATTCTGTAGAGATTCCACATCGCCTTCTGAATTCATTACCTTACACAGTTTAGTATCATCTGCAAAGATTGACACTGTGCTTTTCAGGCCTATTCTTAGATCATTGATAAATATAGTGAACAGCAGTGGGCCAAGAACGGACCCTTGTGGTATTCCGCTGACTACTGGTGCCCAGTTGGAGAACATCCCATTGACCACTACTCGTTGTACTCTGTTATCCAGCCAATTACTTATCCATGTATCCAGCCAATTACTTATCCATGTACAAATAGTATATCCCAGGCCAAGTGCCATTAATTTGTTGATTAGTCTCTTATGAGGCACTGTATCGAAGGCTTTTGCAAAATCTAAATACACCACGTCCACTGCTTTTCCCTTGTCAAGATTCTCGCTCACTTCCTCGTAGAAGCTAATTAAGTTGGTTTGACATGATCTGTTCCTTACAAACCCATGTTGACTTTTGCTAATAAACTTAGTAGCCTGTAGGTGATCCTCTATGCTATCCCTCAAAATGCCTTTCAATATTTTACCCACTATAGAGGTTAAACTAACTGGTCTGTAGTTTCCAGGATTATTTTTAGTTCCCTTTTTAAATAAAGGCACTACCTCAGCTATGCGCCAATCCTTTGGAACCATGACTGATCTAATTGAACTATGGAAAATCAAGTATAGGGGTTTTGCTAGCTTTGACCTAAGCTCCATAATAACCCTTAGATGAAAACCATCTGGGCCTGGTGACTTATTAATCTTTACATTGTTTAGTCTCTCCAGGACTACTTCCTCACTTAAACAAGAATCAAGCCAAGAGTTATTACCTTCACTGTCGTTATGCACTACTGTCACCGGCTCATCCTCCCTGGTGAATACTGAGGGGAAAAAATTGTTCAATATTTCCGCTTTTAATTTGTCATCGTTTATCAAAGCTCCCAAATCATATTTTAATGGGCCTACGTTCTCCTTCTTCAACCTTTTACTGTTTATATATTTATAAAACTTTTTAGGATTGGTTTTACTTTCTATAGCGATTTGCTTTTTCGTTTACAATTTTAGCTGCTCTTATTACATTTTTGCGTCTTTTATTGCATTCCTTGTAATACTGGAATGACTCCTCCCCTCCATTAGATTTAATTATTTTGAAAGCATGCCTCTTATTAGCCATTGCTTCCTTGACCTCCTTATTAAGCCACATTGGTTTGTGTTTAGTACTCCTACGTTTACTGCTCATGGGAATGAATTTATTAATATTGCTTTCAAGCAACCCTTTTAAAGCATCCCACATTTCCGATGTGTCCTTGCCATAAAACAAAATTTCCCAGTCAATGTCATTTAGTGCCAGTCTCAGCATATTGATGTTAGCTTTTCTAAAGTTAAATGTTTTGGTTGCTCCCTTATACAGTAGCTATGTTTCATGAAACTGATGTCGAATGTGATCATATAGGGATCACTGTTTCCCAAGGTCTCCCCAACTTTAGTGTTTGATATAAAGTCCACATTATTGGTAGTAACTAGGTCCAGAATATTTTTTTCCTCTAGTTGGGTCCTCGACTAATTGAGTCAAGAATTGAGCCTTCGGTGTATTTAAAAACCGGCTGCTCATAGTTTTTACACATGAATCGTTACTCCAATTTATATCAGGATAGTTAAAGTCCCCTAACACTAGGATGGTTCCCATTCCCCGCTGCTTTTTCAATATGCTGTAAAAGTTGTTCCTCCTCATGTATGCTAATATCCGTTTGCTTGTAGCACGTGCCAATGACTAGTTTCTTTTCTTCAGTGCCCTCACTTGTGATATCAACCCATAGCGACTCCATGTTATCTCCAGTCCCCTCGTAGATAATATCTATTAAGCATGGTTTAAGAGATGGTTTAACGAAGAGACATACCCCTCTTCCCCTTTTGGAAGCCCTATCCCTCCTAAAAAGAGAATATCCCTCCAAAAACGCAACCCAGTCGTGAGAGTCGTCCCACCATGTTTCCGTAATTCCTATAATATCGTACTGAGACTTTGATACAAGCCATTCTAATTCCACCATTTTACCTGATAGGCTTCTTGCATTCGCAAGCATACATTTTAGCATAGTATTTCCCTCCCTTGACTGTTTGTTTTAATGGTATCTTATCTATATTTACAAGGGCCTTTCTAGAATTACTGTTACCGACAGTTAATCTCCTCCCTCCCTTTCCACCCCATCATACTTAATACAGCCTTCCTCACTACTATCACTATTTGACCTAATAAGACTTTCTATACCCCTTCCCCTGATGTTAGTATCTTCCCTTATGCTATGGACATCATTTTCTATATACCGTATTGTTGTGCAATAATCATCAGTATGTAATATATTTGGAATATCTTGGGCAATACCCATGTCAGTAATTCCGGTGTCAATACCCATGCAGATACCCTTGCCTTGCGGACTGATCTTTCACTTCTCCTCCCCCAAATTGTTCACTACCCCCATCCTTACTGTTCTCTCTGTTTGTCCCGTAGCTTCTAGCTATACCCTTCCCCCAAGCTCCTAGTTTAAAAGCTCCTCCAACCTTCTAACCATCCTACCCCCAGCACCGCAGCCCCATCCTTATTCAGGTGCTATCCATCGCAACAAAAAAGATGGTGCCTGACTGAGAATTCCACTCAGTGTTCCATGAACACAAAACCCTCCTTCCTACACCAGTCTCTAAGCCACACATTTACCTCCCTAATCTCCCTCTGTCTCCCTGGGCTAGCGCGTGACTCTGGTAATATTTTGGAGATTACCTTAGATGTCCTTGCCTTAATTTTCTTGCCTAATTCCCTATAGTCTTTCTTAAGGACATCCCACCTAGCTCTAACTTTGTCATTGGTGCTAACATGCACCAAGACCGCTGGGTCTTTACCAGCCCCTCCCAACAATCTATCTACCCGGTCCGCGATGTGCCATACCCAAGCACCCGTGTATTTTCTATGCTTTCCATTGTAACCTACATTGTGTGTGTTGAAGATGAAGCCTTGCCTGGTTCACTTGTGGGTAGGATTGACTATCTGTAGATCTGATAATTCTGTGGGTATCGCTTATTTAGTATCATGTTTTCTGTATTTTGTTGTTCCCCAGTGTGTATTGCATCTCCAGGTATTGCTTATCCACAATTGTAACTTATGTAGTATTCCCAAGTTGGCTGCCTTGTCTGGTACTTTCGTGGATAAGGTACACAATGTGTTAAAATGCTGTTTCAGTGTATCTTGTTTATATATTTATTAACAGTTTCTTTATAGTGCAGCAAATTCCGTTGCGCTTTATAATTGGACACAATGATAAAACAAAACTGGGTAATAAACAAACAGTCATAGAGGTAGGAAGGCCCTGCTCGCAAGCTTACAATCTATAGGGAAATAGGCATTGATACACAAGGAAAGGCACTATCTATTACATATTTGTCCATTGGATTGCAAAGGTTCTAGGTGGGTTGCATGATATCACATTACAGCAATGATGAACTATGGACAGAAAGAAGGGAAAGTGAAGAAAGAGAAAATATGTGGACCATATGTGTGGACTGTACAGTGGGGATGTAATCGGATAGGAAAGCTTATGAAGGTTGAGTGAGTGGTTCTGGAATGTGATAAGCTAGCTTGAAGAGGTGAGTTTTCAGGGAACATTTGAAGGTTTGGAGACTAGGGGTGAGTCTTATTGTATGTGGTAGGGCATCCCACAGAGTGGGTGCAGCCCAAAGAAAGTCCTGCAATCGTGCATCAGAGCAACTAATGAGTGTGTATGACAGACGTAGATCTTGTGAAGAGCGGAGAGGTCGGGTTGGGAGATATTTTGAGATGAGCGAAGAGATGTACATTGGTGTAGTATGGTTAATGGCCTTATGTGTGAGTAAAAGTATTTTGAATTGAATATGGTAGAATACAGGTAACCAATGGCGGGACTGACAGAGCGGATCTTCAGACGATGAATGTCTAGCAAGGAAGATTAGCCTCACAGCTGCATTCAGAGTATATAGTATGTTGTACTTTGTATCTCTCCAATTTGTAGTAATATGTCCGTAAATCGCTTATCCTACTCAGTGTAACCTACGTAGTGTGCCTAAGGTGGCTGCCACGCCTATTACTTTCATGAATGGGATGAACAATTTGTGGAATTGATTATCTTGTTACTTATAATTATATAAACATATATATATATATATATATATATATATGAAAAGGAAAAAGGTTCTAGTGGGAGCCAATACGCCTTTAGAATAACTATGTTTAAAAGTTTTTATTCATACACAAACCGATGACATTTGCAACCTAAACGTTCGTCTATGGTACAAATTACTAAAAATTCAGTAAAATGATATAACAATCTTATATAAACACATATTTCAGTTGATGTGAGGATTTTACAATCAGGTGATCACAATCAGAATTGTGAAGAGATATATCTCCAACCAGAAATCTGTGGTGAAGGCTTTATGAATCCGAGATCGTGATACCCAACGCGTTTCGTCCATTGGGACTTCATCAGGGGTTAACAATCTAAATAGTTACAGAGGGAAATACATAAATCACTTAATCTTCATAAGTAATTCCAAATCAACATAAAATTATCATAATGAATACTATGTTGAAATTGAATATAGATGTACATACATACCAGTTCTTACAATAGATTGGATTACCACTGGTTATGACCGGCTAGGGTTCTCAATGTTATATCCAATCACAAGTATATTTTCAATTAATTTGGTATCTGAAATATTACCATTATAATAATCAAAAAAACATTCTACCTATATATATATACAACATAAACCAAAAAACAAAAAACAAATGACAAATGAGAGGGAAGAGAGAGTCAAAAAGTGTGGACCTTGTGACAGAATTCAACAGATTTGTCAAGTATATTAAATTCTCCTTAGTAATATATTAGATATATAGTAAGTAATGTGAACCTACATATCAAATATGGGACCTATCACCCTTAACATTGCCTCTATTCAAATAGTAGGAATATATATAGGGGGGTTGTAATGAATCAAGGGTTCATAATAAAACGTATATATAATATTATCCATAACCAAACATAAGTATATATAATATATAATGTGATTCAGTGAGCAATACATACCTAAATAGATTTCATCATAACAGAATGACATTTTAGGTCGAAGTTAGGTGATGTTAAATTCCCTAAAAGGGATAAGGGCAAAACATTTCTTTACCACTCAAGTGTAGCATACAGATGTTATTTAGAAGAAATATTGTTGTGTCCGTCCTATAAACCACTATTATAACAAAGATGGTACCAACAATATTCTTTACAATTTGAGTTTAACAAACAATAAATACATTCTGCTCACTTATATATAGGAGACCATACTGATGTCGGTTTATTTGGACAGTTCTTTATTCTTCTAATTGATATGAATTCAGTATGGGATTCCATTATATTAGGCTTATTATATACTAATTAATGAAAGACAATTCCTAATTAATCAATTTCATATACATATAAAAAGCATTAACTATCATAGTGGAGCTGAATAGAAGCACAGTTGTAGACGACCCTTTCTACTGATATTACTGTGATTCATCTCTATCAAATAACTCATTATCATCCGGAACTAGAGCTTAAATGTTAACATCATGTGGCACTTTATTTAATTAATCCAACTCTTACCTAATCTCATCAGGGGTAATGAAACTCTACAGTCCACCTCGGCTTCAATAAGTATCACCAAAAGGGTTTTAATAAATTCCCAATCCTGAACAGTACTGTACCCTATAATTAAGGAATCAGTGATTTAAAATTAAGATTTAAAAATGGATTATATTAATAGCACTATTAAGTGGTTAATCCACATAGTAGGCTCCATTTTTGATTAGCAAGATCAAGGAAACTTTCATCACAATAATCAAAATAACCAAACAAATTTTAAACTTACTTCTTACTGGGACATGCACACCCTCACAGGATCACAACCACAAATGAGAGGCAGTGTGGGGCATCCCTTTATACCTCCCTGATTGTTACATCACTTCCTGTTAGCCTCAAAGGACCATTCTTTAGTTTAATAATAGATTTATATATCCTACATTACAATGATTTTACCTAATTTGTTTTTATTTATATTTTTATTTTGGAAACCTGCCACCTTTCCTAGAGAAGAAGAAAACGATTAGAACGCTTTATGCGTTCCATTACCGGCGCCGCGTGCGTGTCATCGCACTTCCGGTTCCGGCGGAAGTGCGCCAACTTGCGTGTCACGGCATCTAAATGCGTGTCACGGCCCCGCACTTCCGGTTCCGGCGGAAGCGCGTCAGCAAATGCTTCTTGCCGTGAAACACTATGCAATGAAAAGATACCTACATCAATTACTAAGGATGATAACAATTTATTCTGGGATCTAACACTAATATGTATTATAATTATAAATAATCGCTATTAGACCTTTTGGTTTTAAAAATAAATTAAGTTAAGTGCTAACTACTCCAATTATTCAATTAATCAATTAGACCAAAATTAGTGATAATATAAGTGATTTTTAATGTAATGGATTAATTTAATGCTATAGAAAAATCTCATAACACTATTTTTATCTGAAAGCGAAAGTTTATAGTGAATGACATATATTAATAGTGTTTTACTAATATTTATCACTTAATGTATATATTATTATTTAATAAGAAAAGACTCATATTTTCATTACAGGTGACTATATTCAGTGTCATAATAATTTAAATATAATTTTATAGTGTTGTTTTGTGGTATTTTTTAAAATGGAACTTACCTCAACATACTTTATCTTAAAGCTCTAACAATTAGCTAACCCAGTATGGGGCATAAATTGTGCCGTCTGTTTGGTTAATTCAACAGTAATAAATAGATGTCATTAGAAACCTATAAATAATATTTTGGCTCACAAGATCATGTAATGCGAACCGACATCAACATGGTTTCCCATTTACAAAAAATGGACAAAAAACACCCCATGATATGCCTCAAAAGGGCATATACATTATCATTTATGGATATATCAGCAATTTTAAACATTCCATAGTCACACCAATAATGTATGACTATTTTCGCCTTACATGCTCAACATTGATATATATATATATTTCTATTCCTAACCAAATTTAGTTATTAATATCAAAACTACTAGATCAAACAGTTGGACCCTATTTATTTCCTATGCTGATTTTATTCCAATGAAGTTACAAAGATCAGTCTAGAACAAAAGATTGATGTTAAGGTATTTTCCATATCATTTTAGTGCTTCGATAAAGCTTATAAAAATGACACGATATCAATGTCTTCATTAAGGCCTCCAGGAGTAAGGGTATTCAAAGAATAAATCCAAAAGGTCTCCTGCTTAGATAAGGTCAGATCTCTACTTTTTCCTCTAGGATCTAGTGGAATATGTTCGAGGATGGTAAAGGAGAAATTATCCTTAGTCACAGCTGAATTGTGTTTATCGATAAAATGCTTAGGGAGACTATGAGAAGTCAGTTTATTTTTCACGTTCCTCATATGTTCCTGTATCCTGATTTTGATCATTCTCTTGGTCTTGCCTATATATGATAGGCCACAACTGCAAGTGATCCTATAGATGACATATTCTGTATTACAATTCACAAGGTGTCCTAATTTATACCATTTTCCTGTTTCCATTTTAATACTGATGGATTTTCGTTCCATAAATTTACAGCAAATACACCTTGAACAAGGATAGCAACCCTTCGTAGGTATAATAGAATCTGGACCACTCTTATGTTGGACCAAATCAGGCAATCTGCTGGGTGCTATCATATTCTTCAAATTGATGGATTTTTGGAAGACTAAATTTGGTTTCTTAGGTAACGTGGGGCCTAAAATAGGGTCCTTCAAGAGTAAGCCCCAATGGCGCTCTAGGATTTTTCTGATGGAATGATTCTCACGATTAAACTGTGTAATAAAGGGTCTTACTTGTTGTTGTACCTGTTCGATCTTATTCTTAGGAAGTTATAACTTCTCTCTTTCTTGTAAGGATGCTTTTATTCTAGCTTCTGAGATCATGTCAGGAGTATAACCTCTTTCTTCAAATCTCTTTTGGATAACTGCTGCCTGGTTTCAATAATCATCAATGTTGGTGCAGTTACGTCTTAAACAGAGAAATTGAGCGTACGGAACGTTATTTTTCCACGCTGGAAGATGGCAACTTGTTTGCGGGATATAACTATTAGCGTCAACTTCTTTGAAAAATGTTTTAGTCTTAATTTTCTCTCCCTCTGTTCCCGTTAAGGTGAGATCAAGGTAATCAATCTCAATAGGATCGGTTTGATGGGTGAATTTCAGATTTAAATCATTGATCTGGATGGAATTCATAAAATCATCAATACTGGCTTTATCTCCTTTTCATATGAAAAGAAGGTCGTCAATATATCTTCGGTAGAAGACAATGTTTTCATGAAATTCTAAACCATAAACAAAGGTATCTTCCCATTCCTTCATGAAAAGGTTGGCGTACGATGGGGCAAATTTAGTCCCCATCGCCGTACCCTGTTTTTGTAGGTAGAACTTGTGATTGAATTCAAAAAAGTTATGGTTCAGAATGAATGTTATGCCATCCAACAGGAACAATACATCCTTCTGAGATAGTTCAGGATCATTTGCTAAAACTGCTCTAATTGCTTCTATACCTTTGGAATGAGGGATAGAGGAATATAGCGCTTGGACATCCAAAGTAAGCCACTGATATTCCTTAATCCAAATGAATGATTCTAATTCTTGAAGCACACTTGTGGAGTCTTTAAGGAATGAGTCCATTTTGGTCACATAGGGTTGCAGTCGAATATCGATATAGTGCGACAAATTAGAAGTTAATGAGTTCACTCCTGCTACTATAGGTCTTCCTGGCGGGCTTGTACTACTCTTATGTATCTTTGGTATATGATAGAAATTCGGCACTATAGGGTGTTTCACGTCTAGGTAATCGAACTCGTCCTTGCAAATTAAATCGTCCTTTAATGCTCTCCTCAACAGGTTGGTCAGTTCCTCTTGATATGTTTTGGTCGGGTTACCTGGTAGTTCGATATATGTCACTCCTTCTGATAATATATTAGAGGCTTCATTCAAATAAGCTTCTCTTGTTTGGAGGACCAAAGCTCCTCCTTTATCGGCCCCTTTGATCACTACACTTTTATTTTTCTTTAGGGACTTCATGGCTCCTTTTTTTCTATAGCATTAAATTAATCCATTACATTAAAAATCACTTATATTATCACTAATTTTGGTCTAATTGATTAATTGAATAATTGGAGTAGTTAGCACTTAACTTAATTTATTTTTAAAACCAAAAGGTCTAATAGCGATTATTTATAATTATAATACATATTAGTGTTAGATCCCAGAATAAATTGTTATCATCCTTAGTAATTGATGTTTGTATCTTTTCATTGCATAGTGTTTCACGGCAAGAAGCATTTGCTGACGCGCTTCCGCCGGAACCGGAAGTGCGGGCCGTGACACGCATTTAGATACCGTGACACGCAAGTTGACGCACTTCCGCCGGAACCGGAAGTGCGATGACACGCACGCGGCGCCGGTAATGGAACGCATAAAGCGTTCTAATCGTTTTCTTCTTCTCTAGGAAAGGTGGCAGGTTTCCAAATTAAAAATATAAATAAAAACAAATTAGGTAAAATCATTGTAATGTAGGATATATAAATCTATTATTAAACTAAAGAATGGTCCTTTGAGGCTAACAGGAAGTGATGTAACAATCAGGGAGGTATAAAGGGATGCCACATACTGCCTCTCATTTGTGGTTGTGATCCTGTGAGGGTGTGCATGTCCCAGTAAGAAGTAAGTTTAAAATTTGTTTGGTTATTTTGATTATTGTGATGAAAGTTTCCTTGATCTTGCTAATCAAATAATGGAGCCTACTATGTGGATTAACCACTTAATAGTGCTATTAATATAATCCATTTTTAAATCTTAATTTTAAATCACTGATTCCTTAATTATAGGGTACAGTACTGTTCAGGATTGGGAATTTATTAAAACCCTTTTGGTGATACTTATTGAAGCCGAGGTGGACTGTAGAGTTTCATTACCCCTGATGAGATTAGGTAAGAATTGGATTAATTAAATAAAGTGCCACGTGATGTTAACATTTAAGCTCTAGTTCCGGATGATAATGAGTTATTTGATAGAGATGAATCACAGTAATATCAGTAGAAAGGGTCGTCTACAACTGTGCTTCTATTCAGCTCCACTATGATAGTTAATGCTTTTTATATGTATATGAAATTGATTAATTAGGAATTGTCTTTCATTAATTAGTATATAATAAGCCTAATATAATGGAATCCCATACTGAATTAATATCAATTAAAAGAATAAAGAACTGTCCAAATAAACCGACATCAGTATGGTCTCCTATATATAAGTGAGCAGAATGTATTTATTGTTTGTTAAACTCAAATTGTAAAGAATATTGTTGGTACCATCTTTGTTATAATAGTGGTTTATAGGACGGACACAACAATATTTCTTCTAAATAACATCTGTATGCTACACTTGAGTGGTAAAGAAATGTTTTGCCCTTATCCCTTTTAGGGAATATAACCTCACCTAACTTCGACCTAAAATGTCATTCTCTGTTATGATGAAATCTATTTAGGTATGTACTGCTCACTGAATCACATTATATATTATATATACTTATGTTTGGTTATGGAGAATATTATATATACATTTTATTATGAACCCTTGATTCATTACAACCCCCCTATATATATTCCTACTATTTGAATAGAGGCAATGTTAAGGGTGATAGGTCCCATATTTGATATGTAGGTTCACATTACTTACTATATATCTAATATATTACTAAGGAGAATTTAATATACTTGACAAACCTGTTGAATTCTGTCACAAGGTCCACACTTTTTGACTCTCTCTTCCCCCTCATTTGTCATTTGTTTTTTGTTTTTTGGTTTATGTTGTATATTTATATATAGGTAGAATGTTTTTTTGATTATTGTAATGGTAATATTTCAGATACCAAATTAATTGAAAATATACTTGTGATTGGATATAACATTGAGAACCCTAGCCGGTCATAACCAGTGGTAATCCAATCTATTGTAAGAACTGGTATGTATGTACATCTATATTCAATTTCAACATAGTATTCATTATGATAATTTTATGTTGATTTGGAATTACTTATTAAGATTAAGTGATTTATGTATTTCCCTCTGTAACTATTTATATTGTTAACCCCTGATGAAGTCCTAACGGACGAAACGCGTTGGGTATCGCGATCTCGGATTCATAAAGCCTTCACCACAGGAGATATATCTCTTCACAATTCTGATTGTGATCACCTGATTGTAAAATCCTCAGATCAACTGAAATATGTGTTTATATAAGATTGTTATATAATTTTACTGAATTTTTAGTAATTTGTACCATAGACGAACGTTTAGGTTGCAAATGTCGTCGGTTTGTGTATGAATAAAAACTTTTAAACATAGTTATTCTAAAGGCGTATTGGCTCCCACTAGAACCTTTTTCCTTTTCATATCTATTCTTTATACCTCATCCGACAGAAGGTATTTCTCAGTGGTTTGAGACTAGTGGTATAGCGCAGAAAAAAGGTTACTTTTTATTTAAAAAAAAAAAAAAAAAAATATATATATATATATATATATATATATTAGGGTGCATCAAATGCCCCATGAATTTTTAAAAGTAAGAAAAATGATTTGTCCCCATGCTACATTTTTTAGAATTGTTAAGGATATATTGCATACAAATTTTAAAGAACCTGAGATGATATTTATGTGGCCCACCATGCCCCTAAATATTAAAGATTTCTATTTATTTTAAATGCAATAACACTTGTTTTAACTTCTCTGATACAAGGACTTAAAACAATTTAGTAGGTTAATAATAAAGTGATTTATTCATTGTTAACAACTAAACAAAGAGATATAAGCATAATTAGTGACGAAACAGTGAACAACATGTTACAGTTGGCTTATTACAAAGTTGAAACTCTTTTATTGCTGGCCGTTGGCCTTACGTAAGTTTGGTCTCCCTTTGCGACCATCTTCAACTACTTGGAGTACATTTTGATAGTGATTTTCCTTCTTAGCCGATGATAAGAAGTCTGAACTAAGCTTGACACCACGTTCAGCACAATCATTGACAACATTCAATGCTTGAATATTGATTTGTGAAATCTGATAAGCATCAGATTCTTTCCGTTCACCAATGTCTTTCGTAAGAAAGTCACTGTTTAGTTGAAGAATGTTAAACATAAACCATGAATCTATTGCTGATGTGACAAATCTGAAAAGGAAATAATGATTTGATTAATGTTTTATGATTTGGATGGGAACAGCCACGATAGGCCCATGAGGCTTCATGCTGTTCCCTTTCTTTGTTATGTTCTTAAATCAATGTAAGACACGCATTCATGGCACACATACAAAAGTTGGCTTCGTTTTGCTAAAGTTAGTTGTTTTGTATAATACAATACACGTGCTTTAGTACCAAGATACAGACAATTTTTGGGTGTGGAGGTGGACCACCTAAGTCAAATCGTACATCAAAAAAAATTTGCACAGTTGTTTCTATGCTAAAAAGGAACATTTTAAGAATAGGGACAGCAAGCATTCCGGATGTCGGGGCGTTTGATGCACCCTAATAAATAAATATATATATATATATATATATACAAACAAAAAACCCAGCACTCACCAAAGTAAGCTCACTTATCCTCAACAATTCAATAAATAAATGATGGGGGTTTAGTTAGTGGATTGGCCAATGCACGGAAGCCTGCATACCGATCTCCAAGGTACCCCACCTTCATGCAGGTCCTACACTATCACAGAGTCTCAAAACCTGACTACTTCACTGCTGTTACACACATCATCTGCCTGCTAGATTTAATGTGTACCTGCCACATCCTTTATGGCTTTTAAAGGTACACTAGTCACCTTTTGCACTGGCTCAGAGATGATTGCTAAGGAACAGCTGAGACAGGTTCAGGATAATAAAGTCCACACAGGGGTGCATGAGAAAGCTAGTGGCCACGGTTAATAAGAGTTAACCATAGATTAACCCCATCGTATACACACAGATAGAAAACCACAGCACTCGCCACCCCAGAAGCGGGGCACAGCTATGCACTTACCACTCACAGGATGGGGTGCATGTAACACAGCACTCACCACCCCAGAAGCGGGGCACAGCTATGCACTTACCACTCACAGGGTGGGGTGCATGTAACACAGCACTCTCCACCACAAAAGCGGGGTACACAGCTGTACTTACCACTCACAGGGCGGGGTGCATGTAGCCCATGACCACATCGCTCTAATAAATACAAACAAAAAACCCAGCACTCACCAAAGTAAGCTCACTTATCCTCAACAATTCAATAAATAAATGATGGGGGTTTAGTTAGTGGATTGGCCAATGCACGGAAGCCTGCATACCGATCTCCAAGGTACCCCACCTTCATGCAGGTCCTACACTATCACAGAGTCTTAAAACCTGACTACTTCACTGCTGTTACACACATCATCTGCCTGCTAGATTTAATGTGTACCTGCCACATCCTTTATGGCTTTTAAAGGTACACTAGTCACCTTTTGCACTGGCTCAGAGATGATTGCTAAGGAACAGCTGAGACAGGTTCAGGATAATAAAGTCCACACAAGGGTGCATGAGAAAGCTAGTGGCCACGGTTAATAAGAGCTAACCAAAGATTAACCCCATCGTATACACACAGAGAGAAAACCACAGCACTCGTCACCCCAGAAGCGGGGCACAGCTATGCACTTACCACTCACAGGGTGGGGTGCATGTAACACAGCACTCTCTACCACAAAAGCGGGGTACACAGCTGTACTTACCACTCACAGGGCGGGGTGCATGTAGCCCATGACCACATTGCTCTAATAAATACAAACAAAAAACCCAGCACTCACCAAAGTAAGCTCACTTATCCTCAACAATTCAATAAATAAATGTTTAAATTGTTGAGGATAAGTGAGCTTACTTTGGTGAGTGCTGGGTTTTTTGTTTGTATTTATTAGAGCGATGTGGTCATGGGCTACATGCACCCCGCCCTGTGAGTGGTAAGTGCATAGCTGTGCCCTGCTTCTGGGGTGGCGAGTGCTGTGGTTTTCTCTCTGTGTGTATGTGTATATATATATATATATATATATATATATAATATTCCAAAATCGGTACAAACGGCACTCACAGGGTTTGAAATAAACAAAATTGCTGGTCCATTTATTGTGACGTTTCGGAGCTGTAGCTCCTTCTTCCAGACAACACCAAGCTTGGAATATTATGTTTAAAGGACTCAGGCACCAGGGGATGTTGTATCAGTCTAATTGAGCGCCGACCGATTTGGAGGACTATATATATATATATATATATATATTTGTATTTTAGATTTTGTATTCATTTCTGTAGCTATTGTAGTGCGCCCAACATGGCTTCCTCCATTGCTCAGGCTGCTCCATCCTTTCTGTGTGGCCAGACCAGCCCGTCAGCCTATCGGCCCTTCAGGTATTTGCCAGAAGGGTCAGATGGGCAGTCAGGCTCTGTTGTGAGGTATGAAATACCCAATTAAAAGAACTTCACAACTTTTATTTTTGCATCTCTTGATATATTTTGTATATTTGAAAATGCTGTGTGATTCAGAAAAAGACTTAAAAGATGCACAATCATAAATTGTAAAAGTGCTATACACGCGACTCTATATCTGGACAATGGGGGTGATTCCGAGTTGTTCGCTCGCTAGCTGCTTTTATCAGCATTGCACACGCTAAGCCGTCACCCTCTGGGAGTGTATCTTAGCTTAGCAGAATTGCGAACAAAAGATTAGCAGAATTGCGAATAGAAATTTCTTAGCAGTTTCTGAGTAGCTCGAGACTTACTCACACATAGCGCTCAGTTCAGGCAGTTTCGTTCCTGGTTTGACGTCACACACACGCCCAGCGTTCGACCAGCCACTCCCCCGTTTCTCCAGACACTCCCGCGTTTTTCCCTGACACGCCTGCATTTTTCCGCACACTCCCAGAAAATGGACCGTTTCCGCCCAGAAACACCCACTTCCTGTCAATCACACTACGATCACTTCATCGATGAAAAATCTTTGTTCGGGCGTGAGTAAATCTACTAAGTTTTGTGTTAAAATACTAACCACATGCGCACTGCGAACCATGCGCATGCGCATTTTTGCCTTAATCGCTCCGTTGCGAAAATCGTCAACGAGCGAACAACTCGGAATGACCCCCCATATGCTGTTTACAATGGCAAAAACTTTTTTTTAAGCTACTCAACGTAAGATCTGAAATGTTTTCACTTTGACTTGATAGTAAAGTCTCCAGTGTGGGCATATAGGTAATCTACTATTATGTAGAAAATGTGACTGGTCCTTATTAATGGTTGCCACTACAGGGGGCTTCACATCAATACTCTCTTCAGTTGGTTTCTGAATGACAAAGAATATCATTTATTCATTTTCGGTTGGCTTTTTCTATAATGTAACTTTTATGGCTCTGGAAGGCAGCACTATAACATAATGAATTTGCTGATAATATGATTGCTACCAAAATCTTTGAGTGGATTCTTATAGGTAATTGGATTTATGTACAAATCTGCGCATATGCCCTTCCTTAGCTGCAGCATGATTGATATACTGCAGCATTTGTGGGGCAGAACGGGGGTGGCAACTGGCAGAATGTTGGAGGCATGCCAGGCCCAGGGTCTGCATTGTTAGTCGCCGACTTCCAGGACTTGGCTGTCCAAATCAGACAGAACGTCTGAGTAAGCTTTGGCTTTCGTAGAATAACGGTGGTCTGATACCATTGTGAACTGTGGCTGATAGTTGCAGTAGTGATCCAATGCTGTATCGTCAGGTGCAGCACTCTGATCTCACAGATGCATACAGGAGGCGTATATTCTACAGACACGTCCTGCTGCATTTGCATTTTCTGTGCATTTTGGTACAATCCAAATCAGATCCATAGTTCTGATAGTCTGAAGTGATGCTTACCATACATACAGGTACTGGATAAAGCTATGTACATACAGTATTTATTCCTCTTTTTTTGGAAATGCTGTAGGATAGACAGTTTTTTGTATGAGATTTTGAATGCATGTGCACTATATTGCTTACTGTACAATATTATATTTTAATGTATATGCACATTTTACTGGTATTACTATTTAGTTATTTTTATTGTACAATTTCTTTGCATTATGGTTATATTTGCAAGGGTTATATGTACCAAGGGCAGATTGGGTTGGAAAACCAGCCAGGGACATTTATGGAAGCAGCCATAATGCGGGTGTGGTCTGATGAGGAGGTGGGATCTGTTGGGGGTGGGGGGGAACCCTCTTCATAGGGCCTGATTGTATGCAGTCATCCTTGTGTCTTTTGCTGGAGTTGTCTCGGCGACCAGGGGCGGATTGGGAACTAAAAGTGGCCCTGTAAAATTTTGCTGAAGTGGCCTGACATGGGCAGCATAAGAGATATCACATACCATGCAGCCATGGCAGCATCACTGGGTGGCAGAGTTGCTGTACTGCAGAGATGGAATAACGATGAATAGGGACAATGTAGTGTGCTGAGTGCAGTGGGCTGCCTGAAATGTGGGGGGTGGGGCCACATGGCAACACACAAAACAGGCCCCTCAGACAAGTTGGCCTAACAGGAACCTTCCTGGTGAGTCCTATGGCCAATCCACCCCTGTGTGTACCTGAAACTAATGTATACAGACAATCTCATATGACAAATCTTTTCTTTTGCTGATTACACATTTGTGGACAACTGAGGTTAGATAGCTGCGAGTTTTCGATGTTCAATCTGATTCTCCAGCCAACAGCACAACTTTTTCTTTCCACACCATAGAGGTGCACAGGAAATGCGATGTTGCTGTAAAGGAATTCTCCGCGATGTGTGCATTTGTAAGTGCTAAGTTTATCATCTAAATCTAGAAAGACTTGTTAATGATCGCATTATGTGCCTATTCATTATTCGGGGTACGGGCTCCCAATAATTAAGAATCCATTTCACTGCAAGTAGCAGATTGGAAATCCCTGGAGTAATTCAACATTGCTCCAGTGCGCAGACAGTAGATCCAAAGAACAGTTATCCCTGTGATGCCTATTACTGCTACTTAGTACTTGGTAGCATTGAAACTAAGAGAGTCTGACTCCAACAGAGGAAGTCAAACAGGGGCAGAGGGATCTGAAAGGATCCCTTTTTGCAATCCGGGGTCCGGGAATCTTCGCCATCTGACGATGGCAAAGGTATTAAGCAGTAAAGCTCCGAAGATTTAGTATCTTCAGATCTTGATGAATTTAGGTCCCCATACTAGTGCATGGTGAAAGCAGGCCAGATTGGGACTGAAAGATAAGATGAAGATATTCGTGATGTCTCCTGCGTTATTTTTAAAAGAAATTGGCAATTTCTAGAAAGTATGTGAAAATTTTAACTTTCAAATACTTTTGTAGAAAATGATATATTTATTATAACCCTAAATCATAATTATGCTTCAAATTAGCTATTTCATGTTTTGTTTACTGTTTTAGATTTATTATTAACATTAAAGTAGGAATATCTTATTATCATCAAGTAAAAATCAGCTTTTTCATACCGTACCACACAGCAATAGCTATACATTTATTTACCCCTTCTCTCTGATCCATATTTAAATTCTGAAAATGTTTAGTATAAAAGTGCGGTCAAATGAATTAAAGTAAAGTAATGAGAAATCAAAATATATGTTGTGTGCAAAACCTTTTAACGTACTTCTATGAATGCTAACTAGGAAATCATCTTAAAGTCCCACTTTTCGGAAACAAGAGCATGAATTGTTTTCTCTTTCACTACAGTCTGCAGAGTGTAAAACTCTGCGTATCACAATTGAATTTGTCATCTCCAGACCTCACAGGAATTTGAGGCACTAAATAGTTAGAAAGTCATCCTGGTATTCCTCTTTGCTTTAATCAAAGTAGAAGTTTCAATTTAAACATTCAGGAAATCGACTCTTATTTAAGGCAATCAGTTTACTGCTGACAAGGCCTGCCTTGGCTATGTTACATTTCTTGGCACTGTGCATAGTTTGATTGGTTTCAGCCACAAAGTATTTCCTCTGCACTCCATCTACCCCACCCCCATATAGGTATTTACTGTATATATATTTGCTTGCCCCATACTTAACCTCTGTTATGCCAATGTGGCCAATATTTAAAAAAACCTTTGGCACACCAATCTCCTCAAGGGCACCCGTTCACCTGCTGTGATTCATCCCCTCCGCAAAGCTCCTGACACGTTTACCACATCCGATTTAAAGATTGCTGATGTCCTTGGTGCTTTTTATAGTCGTCTGTACTCTGACCCTCTTCCCTCACCCCCGTCATCCTTGCCTGGTTCTTCTATTACTCCATCCTTCTGGGAATCTATTCACTCTCCCCGATTATCCCCTAGTGATGCTGACTCGCTCATAGCACCCATATCCCTTACTGAGGTGGAAAAGGCAGTACACCATACTAAATCTGAAAAGGCCCCGGGCCCGGATGGTTTTAGTGGGTACTTTTATAAGATCTTACTTCCCCATGTGGGGCCAATCCTGGTCAAAGCTATTATTTCTATGATGTCCTCACTTATATCCCCGGCTCATTTTAATTCTGCTACCCTCAAATTGTTACCTAAGCCTGACAGAGATCTTTCACTACCAGAATCTTACCGCCCCATATCTTTATTAAATTTAGACTACAAACTACTAACAAAAATACTGGTGGACAGATGGAAGCCTCTTATGCCCTTCTTGGTCCAACCGGTTTTATATCTGGTCGCCACTTTGAAATTAACATCCGTCGAGTTCTTTCTGCCGTTTCCATTTCTGATGCCTCCCCCTTGGCCTCTAATTTGTTGTTATCGCTAGACGCCGAAAAGGCATTTGATCATGTGGATTGGCAACATCTATTCCTTACCTTGGGTAGATTTGGCTTCCCCCCTCATTTCATTTCAATGATCAAATGCCTTTATTACAACGCTAAATCACAAATCTCTTGTAATGGCCTTTTATCAGCCCCCTTCGAAATAAAAAAAGGTACCAGGCAAGAATGTCCCTTATCACCTCTTTTATTTGCCCTGGCCCTAGAACCCTTAGCCATAGCCCTCAGATCCTCCCCCATGTTCACTGGAATAAAAATCGGTAATAAGGAATTGAAAGTTTCACTATTTGCCGATGACATGCTATTATTTATATCAGACTCCCAGCGGTCTATCCCTGCTATTTTGGAACTAATTCATTCTTTTGGTATTGTTGCGGGTTATCGCGTTAATGTTTCTAAATCTGAACTACTTTGTCTGGGCACCACTCACACTGCGCTGACCTCTTTCCTCTCCTCCTTTCCATTTCGATCCTCCAACACCTCCATTAAATATCTGGGGATTCACATACCGTCCACTCTTTCACAACTCTATCCTCTGAATTTTTCACCGGTCATCTCTAGGATCTCTGCCCCACTCATGGGTTTGAAACTCCTCCTGTTATCTCTCTTAGGCCGGCTTGCTGTCATACAAAGTATAATATTTCGCAAAATTTTTTATGTGAGGCAGAAACTGCCAGTCTGTTTGAGCACCTATGACTTGGGAGCTTTGCGGAAGATGATTAACTCTTTTTTGTGGATGGGGAAGAAACCCAAAATTGCCCTCTCCAAACGTATAGGCCCTCGTAAAGTGGGTGGTATGGGTCTACTGGATCTCTCCTCCTATTCTCACTCAATCATGTTTCGCTACATCACTGACTGGTTAACTAGCAAGTCTAACTTTAACTGATTTGAGTGTTGACAAAGATTTATTTCACACTTTTTCCACTGCCGCCTTGCTACTCACACAGCCCACTCTTATTCCCCCCCCCCCCCAGATAAAGACACATATTTTATTTAAGGATATATTTATGTCATGGCGATGGGTTAACAGACGGTTTAACAGGAACCCATTATATGCAACCTGTATTCCATTATGGGGTAACCCGGCTTTCCCACCTTCTATCTCCCTGTTCCAGCTCTGGAGGGATAGGGGACTGTCCGACTCTACCAAGGTCTTTGACCTGGGCGGCAATTTTGTCCAATTTGCTGACCTCATGGCCTTATATGATATTCCGCACAATAATTTTTATATGTACCTCCAAATGAGACATTACCTTTCTTCTCTTACCTGGTCAACTTCCTCACAGTCCTCCTCCCCACTTACTGATCCATTGAGACCACTTATAGTGCTCAGCGCACAGAAAATGTATTGCATTAGTCTATTGTACTCTCTACTTATTAAGTGTAACTTTGAGAAATGGTGGCAAACAGTCAGGCAGACTTTGTCACAACTGAGGGTTTAGGCTGACAGGAGGAAGCCTCAGTTGTAGGGGCTGAAATGAAATTAAACTTGGGAGGTTTAATCAGACCCCTGGACATGTAAGTGTAGAAGAATTACCCGAAGGTGTGACCATGACAACCAGGTTAAAAGTCAATAAAAGATTTATTAACAAACTCTGTGTTGAACAACAGTATTCACAGTTGATAAAAGCAGTGGCAAATAATACAGTTCCTGGATCACTATAACCATGGAAGGTATAACAGAGCACTGGTAGGTTGAGGAACAGATGTTAAAGTCCTTTGATGGAATAACCTTACCAGGCCTGGCTGTAGTAGTGAAGATAGCCGAGGAACATGCCAGTAGAAGTATAGATGTAGGTGGTAACTTGAACAGACTGTTGTAGATACTGGGTGGAACCAGCCAGGTGGTAGAGACACGGAGTGGATGCTGAATGGAATCAGCCAGGTGATGAAGACACGGAGTGGATGCTGGATGGAACTAGTCAGGTGATTGTCACGATCCGGGTATCTGGACGCCATTTCTTACCCATCAGATGCCTCCTAAGGCTGGCTCAGCGCTCCAGGACCGGATCCCATCTGTTATCCTAATGTTCACATTCCTGCATCCTCTCCTGTCTCTCTGAGACGCTGTCACAGTAACGCCTTATTACATCTGGCATGGCGTCTCCCGCGGCCTCCGCCGCCGTCCCTGAGCTTCTGCATGCAGAGTGTCAGAGTGGCGATTACGTCAGCCGCGGCCTCCGCTGTGTCCGCGTGGTTGGATGTGCACTTGTCAGCCTGGCGTCTCCTGTCTCCAGTGGCCGGCGCCGCCATTACTGTTTTCATTACCACATGGATTACAAACCAAACTTCCCTCCAAGTGTCTGCATGGGCGCAGCCATCTTGGATTCTGTCAGCTGATCATTTCCTCCAATCTGTTGTCAGTATTGTTAATCTGCATAATTGCCTAGCCAATCCCTTCCTTGCTGCAGGTATAAATACACTGTGCCTGAGCAAGGAAGGCGTCAGTGCTTTGGTTGTCAAACCTAGTTCCTGTTTGTCTCTCTCCTGTGATTGTCTTCCAGGTTCCAGCTCCTGTCTCAAGACTTCCACCATAGAGACCCGCACCAGCATTCCACCTGCGGTGTAGCCTGACTCTCCAATCCATTGTGGATTCATCTGTTTCCAGCTACAACATTACCTGCTTCCAGCTCAGCTTCCAGCAGAGTACAGCTTCCCTTAAAGGGCCGGTGTCCTTTCTACACTTTACCACTCTCCACCGGTATTATTATTTCTCCGCTCTCAAGTTCTACATTTCAGTTCATATTTCATCGCTCCCAAGTTCATTTATTATTTAACTGGTTCCAGCCAGTATCCACTCCGTGCTAACAACAGTCTGGTTCCAGCCAGTATCCACAGCAGCTGTTTTATCTTCAGCAACCCAGCTTTTCCTGGAACACCAGCTGGCACAATCCTGGGTTATCTCCATTGCTACAGTCGGGCCTGGTAAGGACTTTCCATCTAGAAGATCATAAGAACTATCTCACACTACCAGTGCCCTGTGGCTCCTGCCATCCTGTAGTACCCAGGAACTGTATTTATTCTTTGCTGACTTTTACGTTTTCTTTTACTGCTGCTGTGTTGCGGAGTTGTCATAATAAACATCATTGACTTTTATCCAAGTTGTCGTGGTCACGCCTTCGGGCAGTTATTATTCATGTTACTTACATGTCCAGGGGTCTGATACAACCTCCCAGATTCCGGTACATCTCAGCCCCTACAACTGAGGCTGCCTCCCGTCAGCTCAGGCCCTCAGTTGTGACAGTAAGCACTGACCTAATGAATCCAGCCGGAGACCAGGATCAAGCGGCCAGGCCGATGCAAGAACTGGCAGCCCGACTAGAACATCAGGAGGCTGCACAGGGCCACATCATCCGCTGTCTCCAGGATCTCTCTACTCGGCTGGATGGGATTCAGACAACTCTCCGTGGATCAGGCGCGTCTGGTGCGTCAACCACAGTGACTCCAGCTATAACCCCACCCACCTTACCCATTTCTGCTCCACGTCTTCATCTTCCAACGCCAGCAAAATTTGACGGATCTCCAAGATTCTGCAGGGGATTTCTCAACCAGTGTGAGATTCAGTTTGAGCTACAACCTGGCAATTTTCCCAGTGACCGTACAAAAATTGCCTACATTATTTCTCTTCTCAGTGGCTCAGCCCTTGATTGGGCATCACCGTTATGGGAGAGGTCCGACACCCTGCTATCTTCCTACACTGCCTTCGTGTCAACATTCAGGCGCATCTTCGACGAGCCAGGCCGGGTAACCTCAGCTTCATCCGAGATTCTCCGTTTACGCCAGGGGTCACGTACTGTAGGACAATATCTGATACAGTTCCAGATCCTGGCATCCGAACTGGCATGGAACGACGAGGCCCTGTATGCTGCATTCTGGCATGGCTTATCTGAGCGTATTAAAGATGAGTTAGCTACCAGAGACTTACCTTCTAAGTTAGATGAGCTAATCTCACTCTGCACGAAAGTTGATTTACGTTTCAGAGAGAGAGCAACTGAGCGTGGAAGATCATCTGCTCCAAAATCTTCTGCTCCTCCTCCTCGTCAACTGTCACCATCTAAAGATGAGCCCATGCAACTTGGTCGTTCCCGTTTAACTCCTGCTGAGCGCCGAAGACGTCTCTCCGAGTTTCTCTGTCTCTATTGTGCAGCTCCGTCTCACACCATTAATGCCTGTCCCAAACGTCCGGGAAACTCCAAATCCTAGCTCGCCAAGGAGAGGGCCGGCTAGGAGTAATGATCTCCTCTCCATCTCCTCAAGATTGTAATCTCCCAGTCTCGCTTCAAGTTGCTCAACGTTATCGGAACGTCATTGCCCTCCTTGATTCCGGAGCAGCTGGGAACTTTATTACCGAAGCCTATGTTAAACGGTGGTCCCTACCCACCGAGAGACTTCCTTCGTCCATTTCTTTAACTGCCGTGGATGGCAGCAAAATTTTTGATGCAGTTATTTCTTTAAGGACTCTACCAGTTCGTCTGAGAGTGGGAGTTCTTCATTCCGAACTTATTTCTTTTTTAGTGATTCCAAGAGCCACACATCCTGTGGTCCTGGGCCTACCATGGCTCCGTCTTCACAATCCTACAATTGATTGGACGACTACGCAAATCCTGGCATGGGGTTCCTCCTGTGCTGAGACATGTTTGTTTAAAGTATTGCCTGTCTGTTCTTCCTCCCCCAGGTCGTCTGATGTTCCACCTCCTCCATATCAAGATTTCACGGATGTGTTCAGTAAAGCTTCTGCTGATATCCTTCCTCCTCATAGAGAATGGGACTGTCCGATTGATCTCGTTCCAGGGAAGGTTCCACCTCGAGGCCGAACTTATCCGTTGTCTCTGCCTGAGACGCATTCTATGGAGGAATATATTAAAGAGAACCTAGCAAAGGGGTTCATTCGACCTTCTTCTTCTCCAGCCGGCGCAGGCTTCTTTTTTGTAAAAAAGAAAGATGGTGGTCTGCGGCCGTGCATCGACTACAGAGGTTTGAACGACATTACCATCAAGAACCGTTATCCTTTACCCCTGATTACTGAGCTCTTTGACAGAGTTAGCGGAGCTACCATCTTTACAAAGCTGGACTTGCGAGGTGCATACAATCTCATCCGGATCCGTGAGGGTGACGAGTGGAAGACCGCCTTTAACACCCGTGACGGACATTATGAGTACCTCGTCATGCCCTTCGGATTGAGCAATGCTCCAGCTGTCTTCCAGCATTTTGTCAATGAGATCTTCAGAGACATTCTATACCGTCATGTCGTGGTCTATCTAGACGATATCCTCATTTTTGCCAACGATTTAGAGGAACATCGTTTTTGGGTTAAAGAGGTTCTGTCCCGTCTCCGTGTCAATCATCTCTATTGCAAATTAGAAAAATGCGTCTTTGAAGTCAAGTCCATTCCGTTTCTAGGGTACATTGTGTCCGGTTCCGGACTAGAGATGGATCCTGAGAAACTACAAGCAATCCAAAATTGGCCGGTACCCTTAACCCTCAAAGGGGTCCAGAGGTTCTTAGGGTTCGCCAACTATTACCGAAAGTTTATACGAGACTTTTCCACCATTGTGGCGCCTATTACTGCTTTCACTAAGAAGGGTGCTAACCCGTCCAAGTGGTCTGAAGAAGCCATGCAAGCATTTCATCTTTTAAAACAAAGGTTCATCTCTGCGCCTGTTCTGAAACAGCCTGACATCGACTCTCCTTTCATCTTAGAGGTGGATGCCTCCTCCGTTGGAGTAGGAGCGGTGTTATCTCAGAGGGCTAAAGATGGCCATTTACACCCTTGCAGTTTCTTCTCCCGGAAGTTCTCCCCAGCTGAGCGCAACTATGCCATTGGCGACCAGGAGTTGCTAGCCATCAAGCTCGCTCTAGAAGAGTGGAGGTATCTGTTGGAGGGAGCTTCTCATTCAATCACCATACTTACAGACCACAAGAACCTTTTATACCTGAAGGGCGCACAATGTCTCAACCCTCGTCAGGCCAGATGGGCACTTTTCTTTTCCAGGTTCGACTTTAAACTCCAGTTCTGTCCGGGCTCTCAGAATCGCAAGGCCGATGCCCTTTCCCGCTCATGGGAGCAAGAAAATGAGTCAGAATCTTCAGACAAGCATCCTATTATAAATCCGTTGGCATTCTCCACGGTAGGGATGGACTCTACGCCCCCATCAGGGAAAAGTTTTGTGAAGCCGATGCTAAGAAAGAAGCTCATGCATTGGGCCCATGCTTCCCGTTTTGCCGGACATACAGGTATCCAAAAAACCCTGGAGTTTATCTCTAGGTCCTATTGGTGGCCAACTCTGAAAAAGGACGTCTTGGAGTTTATTGCATCTTGCCCAAAGTGTGCCCAACATAAAGTATCCCGCCAGTCGCCTGCGGGGCAACTGGTTCCACTATCCGTTCCCCGTCGACCATGGACCCACTTGTCGATGGATTTCATTACAGACTTACCCATGTGCAACAAGTTCAATACCATCTGGGTGGTAGTTGACCGGTTCACCAAGATGGCACACTTCATTCCTCTCACCGGTCTTCCGTCAGCTTCCAAGTTGGCTCAAGTATTCATACAAGAGATCTTCCGACTCCACGGTCTTCCTGAAGAAATTATCTCAGATCGAGGAGTTCAATTCACAGCCAAATTCTGGCGAAGTTTATGTCAAGTCCTCCAAGTCAAGCTAAAGTTTTCCACGGCTTACCATCCTCAGACCAATGGTCAAACCGAGAGGGTGAATCAGGACTTGGAGGCCTTCCTCCGCATCTATGTGTCCTCCTCTCAAGATGACTGGGTTCAATTACTTCCCTGGGCCGAGTTCTGTCATAACAACCAGTATCATTCTTCATCTGCTTCAACACCATTCTTCACTAACTTTGGATTCCACCCTAAAGTCCCTGAGTTCCAACCGCTTCCAGCAACTTCTGTTCCCGCAGTGGATATCACCTTGCATCAGTTTGCCAATATCTGGAAGAGCGTACGATCAGCTCTGCTCAAGGCATCGTTCAGGTACAAGAAGTTTGCGGATAAGAAGCGTCGAGCAGTTCCTGCTCTCAAGGTGGGTGATCGGGTATGGTTATCCACGAAGAATTTGAGGTTAAGAGTTCCCAGTATGAAGTTTGCACCTCGCTATATCGGTCCTTTCAAGATTGAACAAGTCATCAATCCTGTTGCTTACAGACTCCAGTTGCCTCCCTTCTTAAAAATACCCAGGACATTCCATGTTTCCCTGTTGAAACCGCTGATCTTGAATCGGTTTCATTCCTCACTTCCTCCAACTCCGAAAGTCCAAACTCAACGAGGCGTTGAGTATGAAGTGGCCAAGATCCTGGACTCACGTCACCGTTACGGTCAACTACAATATCTTATTGACTGGAAGGGTTATGGTCCTGAGGAACGTTCATGGACCAATGCTTCTGATGTCCATGCTCCTGCCTTGGTCCGGAGATTCCATTCCAAGTTTCCTCAAAAGCCAAAGAAGTGTCCTGGGGCCACTCCTAAAGGGGGGGGTGCTGTCACGATCCGGGTATCTGGACGCCATTTCTTACCCATCAGATGCCTCCTAAGGCTGGCTCAGCGCTCCAGGACCGGATCCCATCTGTTATCCTAATGTTCACATTCCTGCATCCTCTCCTGTCTCTCTGAGACGCTGTCACAGTAACGCCTTATTACATCTGGCATGGCGTCTCCCGCGGCCTCCGCCGCCGTCCCTGAGCTTCTGCATGCAGAGTGTCAGAGTGGCGATTACGTCAGCCGCGGCCTCCGCTGTGTCCGCGTGGTTGGATGTGCACTTGTCAGCCTGGCGTCTCCTGTCTCCAGTGGCCGGCGCCGCCATTACTGTTTTCATTACCACATGGATTACAAACCAAACTTCCCTCCAAGTGTCTGCATGGGCGCAGCCATCTTGGATTCTGTCAGCTGATCATTTCCTCCAATCTGTTGTCAGTATTGTTAATCTGCATAATTGCCTAGCCAATCCCTTCCTTGCTGCAGGTATAAATACACTGTGCCTGAGCAAGGAAGGCGTCAGTGCTTTGGTTGTCAAACCTAGTTCCTGTTTGTCTCTCTCCTGTGATTGTCTTCCAGGTTCCAGCTCCTGTCTCAAGACTTCCACCATAGAGACCCGCACCAGCATTCCACCTGCGGTGTAGCCTGACTCTCCAATCCATTGTGGATTCATCTGTTTCCAGCTACAACATTACCTGCTTCCAGCTCAGCTTCCAGCAGAGTACAGCTTCCCTTAAAGGGCCGGTGTCCTTTCTACACTTTACCACTCTCCACCGGTATTATTATTTCTCCGCTCTCAAGTTCTACATTTCAGTTCATATTTCATCGCTCCCAAGTTCATTTATTATTTAACTGGTTCCAGCCAGTATCCACTCCGTGCTAACAACAGTCTGGTTCCAGCCAGTATCCACAGCAGCTGTTTTATCTTCAGCAACCCAGCTTTTCCTGGAACACCAGCTGGCACAATCCTGGGTTATCTCCATTGCTACAGTCGGGCCTGGTAAGGACTTTCCATCTAGAAGATCATAAGAACTATCTCACACTACCAGTGCCCTGTGGCTCCTGCCATCCTGTAGTACCCAGGAACTGTATTTATTCTTTGCTGACTTTTACGTTTTCTTTTACTGCTGCTGTGTTGCGGAGTTGTCATAATAAACATCATTGACTTTTATCCAAGTTGTCGTGGTCACGCCTTCGGGCAGTTATTATTCATGTTACTTACATGTCCAGGGGTCTGATACAACCTCCCAGGTTCCGGTACATCTCAGCCCCTACAACTGAGGCTGCCTCCCGTCAGCTCAGGCCCTCAGTTGTGACAGTGATGAAGACACGGAGTGGATGCTGGATGGAACCAGTCAGGTGATGAAGACACGGAGTGGATACTGTAAGATGCTAGGGAGCGTGGAAACAGAAGAGTTGACAAGAGGTTACCGGTGGTAGTGGATACTGCTGGTAAGTAGGGATCCGCTGGAATAACACCGGCACTTTAAAGAAACTGGATACTGCTGGAAGCTGACCGCTGGAAGCAGATGGGTTAATAGCTGGAAGCTGGAATAGCCACGGAGGGCTGCAGAGTCAGGCTGCAACGCAGGATGGAAGGCAGGTGCGGGTCTCATAGTGGATGCTGGAGACAGGAGCTGGAACCTGGAGAAACAACCACAGGAGAGAGAGACTGGAACAAGGTTTGACATTCAAAGCACTGACCATTTCCTGGTTCAGGCACAGGATACTTATACCTGCTGCAGATTCACAGTGCAGCGGATTGGTGGAGATTGAACATGTGACTGGAACAAACATGGCTGCGCCCATGTTAGTACTGGAGGGAAAGTTGGTTTGGAAAACCATGTGGAAACATAGCAGCAATGGCGGCGCCGGCCGCGGAGGACAGGAGACGCCAAACTGACAATTGCACACTGAGACACATGGATGACAGCGGACGCCACGGCAGGCATGGGGCACCACTCTGACAACCTGCATACTGGAATACAGGAGCTGCGGCGGTGGCCGCGAAGGACGGGAGACGCCACACTAGATTCAAACATGGCGCCGCTGTGACAGCGTCTCAGAGTGTCAGTAGGGATATGCAGATTGTGGACATCAGTAACACAGATGAGATCCGGTCCTGGAACGCTGAGCCAGCTTCAGAAGACATCTAAAAGGCAAGTAATGGCGTCCAGATACCCGGATCGTGACAGCACCCCCCCCTTTAGGAGTGGCCCCAGGACACTTCTTCGGCTTTTGAGGAAACTTAGATTGGAAATTCCGGACCAAGGCAGGAGCATGGACATCTGACGCATTGGTCCAAGAGCGTTCCTCAGGACCATAGCCCTTCCAGTCAATAAGATACTGCAATTGACCATAACGGAAACGTAAATCCAGAATCTTGGCAACTTCATACTCAACTCCCCGTTGAGTTTGGACTTTCGGAGCCGGAGGAAGTGCAGAATGAAACCAATTCAGGATAAGCGGTTTCAACAGGGAAACATGGAATGTTCTGGGTATCTTCAGGAATGGAGGTAACTGGAGTTTGTAGGCAACAGGATTGATGACTTGTTCAATTTTGAAAGGACAGATGTAACGAGGTGCAAACTTCATGCTGGGAACTCTTAACCTCAAATTCTTCGTGGACAACCACACACGATCACCCACCTTGAGAGCAGGAACCGCTCTACGCTTCCTATCAGCAAACTTCTTGTACCTGAACGAGGCTTTGAGCAGGGCCGCTCGCACACTCTTCCAGTTGTTAGAAAACTGACGCAAGGTGACATCCACTGCTGGAACAGAAGTTGCTGGAAGCGGTTGGAATTCTCGAACTTTAGGGTGGAATCCTAAGTTGATGAAGAATGGTGTTGAAGAAGATGAGGAATGGTATTGATTGTTGTGACTGAACTCGGCCCAAGGAAGGAGTTGAACCCAGTCATCTTGAGAGGAAGACACATAAATGCGGAGGAAGGCCTCCAAGTCCTGATTCACCCTCTCGGTTTGACCATTGGTCTGAGGATGATAAGCTGTAGAAAACTTCAACTTGACTTGGAGGGCTTGACATAAACTTCGCCAAAACTTGGCTACAAATTGTACACCACGATCAGAGATGATCTCTTCAGGAAGACCGTGGAGTCGGAAGATCTCTTGAATAAACACTTGAGCCAGCTTGGAAGCTGACGGAAGACCGGTGAGAGGTATGAAATGTGCCATCTTGGTGAACCGGTCAACTACCACCCAGATGGTATTAAACTTGTTGCACATAGGCAGTTCTGTAACGAAGTCCATCGACAAATGGGTCCACGGTCGACGGGGAACAGATAATGGAACCAGTTGCCCTGCAGGCGACTGGCGGGAGACTTTGTGTTGGGCACACTTTGGGCAAGAGGCAATAAACTCCATGACGTACTTCTTCAGAGTTGGCCACCAATAGGACCTAGAGATAAACTCAAAGGTTTTCTGGATGCCTGTATGTCCGGCAAAACGGGAAGCATGGGCCCAATGCATGAGCTTCTTCCTTAACACCGGCTTCAAAAAACTTTTCCCTGGTGGATGCGTAGAGTCCATCCCTACCGTGGAGAATGCCAACGGATTAATAATAAGATGCTTGTATGAAGACTCTGACTCATTTTCTTGCTCCCATGAGCGGGAAAGGGCATCGGCCTTGCGATTCTGAGAACCCGGACAGAACTGGAGTTTAAAGTCGAACCTGGAAAAGAAAAGTGCCCATCTGGCTTGACTAGGGTTAAGACATTGTGCGCTTTTCAGATATAAAAGATTCTTGTGGTCGGTAAGTATAGTGACTGAATGGGAAGCTCCCTCCAACAGATATCTCCACTCTTCTAGAGCGAGCTTGATGGCTAGCAACTCCTGGTCGCCAATGGCATAGTTGCTCTCAGCTGGGGAGAACTTCCGGGAGAAGAAACTGCAAGGATGTAGATGACCATCTTTAGCCCTCTGGGATAACACCGCTCCTACTCCAACGGAAGAGGCATCCACCTCAAGGATGAAAGGAGAGTCGATGTCGGGCTGTTTCAGAACTGGTGTAGAGATGAACCGTTGCTTTAATAGATGAAAAGCTTGCGTAGCTTCTTCAGACCACTTGGACGGGTTAGCACCCTTCTTGGTAAATGCAGTGATAGGCGCCACAATGGTGGAAAAGTCTCGTATAAACTTTCTGTAGTAATTGGCGAACCCTAAGAACCTCTGGACCACTTTGAGGGTTAGGGGTATCGGCCAATTCTGGATTGCTTGTAGTTTCTCAGGATCCATCTCTAGTCCGGAACCGGACACAATGTAACCTAGAAACGGAATGGATTTGACTTCAAAAACACATTTCTCTAATTTGCAATAGAGATGATTGACATGGAGACGGGACAGAACCTCCTTTACCCAGAAGCGATGTTCCTCTAGATTATTGGCAAAGATAAGGATATCATCTAAATAAACCACGACATGGCGGTACAGGATGTCTCTGAAGATTTCATTCACGAAATGCTGGAAAACAGCTGGAGCATTGCTCAATCGAAGGGCATGACGAGGTACTCATAATGTCCATCCCGGGTGTTAAAGGCGGTCTTCCACTCGTCACCCTCACGGATCCGGATGAGATTGTAGGCACCCCTCAAATCCAACTTTGTAAAGATGGTTGCTCCGCTAACTCTATCGAAGAGCTCTGTAATAAAGGGTAAAGGATAACGGTTCTTAACGGTAATGTCGTTCAAACCTCTGTAGTCGATGCACGGCCGCAGGCCACCGTCTTTCTTCTTAACGAAAAAGAAGCCGGCGCCAGCTGGAGAAGAGGAAGGTCGAATAAAACCCTTCGCCAGGTTCTCCTTGATGTACTCCTCCATGGAATGCGTCTCTGGAAGGGACAACGTATAAGTTCGGCCTCGAGGTGGAACCTACCCTGGGATGAGATCAATTGGACAGTCCCATTCTCTATGAGGAGGAAGGATATCAGCGGAGGCTTTACTGAACACATCTGTGTAGTCTTGATATGGAGGAGATGGAACATCAGACGACCTGGGGGAGGAAGAACAAACAGGAAGGACTTTGGACAAACAGGTCTCAGCACAGGAGGGACCCCATGCTAGTATCTGCGTAGTCGTCCAGTCAATCGATGGATTGTGAAGACGGAGCCATGGAAGGCCCAAAACCACTGGATGTGTGGCTCTTGGAATCACTAGAAAGGAAATAAATTCTGAATGAAGAACTCCTACTCTCAGACGAACTGGTAGAGTCCTTAAAGAAATAACTGCGTCAAAAATCTTACTGCCATCCACGGCAGTCAAGGAAATAGACGTAGGAAGTCTCTCGGTGGGTAGGGACTACCGTTTAACATAAGCTTCGGTTATGAAATTCCCAGCTGCTCCGGAATCAAGGAGGGCAATGACGTTCCTATAACGTTGAGCAATTTGAAGCGAGACTGGGAGATTACAATCATGAGGAGATGGAGAGGAGATCATTACTCCTAGCAGGCCCTCTCCTTGGCGAGCTAGGATTTGGAGTTTCCCGGACGTTTGGGACAGGCATAGATAGCGTGAGACGGAGCTGCACAGTAGAGACAGAGAGACTCAGAGAGACGTCTTCGGCGCTCAGCGGGAGATAGACGGGAACGACCAATTTGCATGGGCTCATCTTTGGATGGAGACGGTTGACGAGGAGGAGGAGCAGAAGATTTTGGAATAGATGATCTTCCTCGCTCAGTTGCTCTTTCTCTGAAACGTAGATCAACCTTTGTGCATAGTGAAATTAGCTCATCCAACTTAGAAGGCAAGTCTCTGGTAGCTAATTCATCCTTGATGCGTTCTGATAAGCAATGCCAGCATACAGGGCCTCGTCGTTCCATGCCAGTTCGGATGCCAGGATTTTGAACTGAATAAGATACTGTCCCACAGTACATGTTCCCTGGCGTAAACGGAGAATCTCAGATGAAGCAGAGGTTACCCGGCCTGGCTCGTCGAAGATGCGCCTGAATGTAGCTATAAAGTCAGTATAGGAAGACAACAGGGTATCAGACTTCTCCCATAAAGGTGATGCCCAGTCAAGGGCTGAGCCACTGAGAAGGGAAATAATATAGGCAATTTTAGTACGGTCACTAGGGAAATTGCCAGGTTGTAGCTCAAAATGGATTTCACATTGGTTGAGAAATCCCCTGCAGAATCTTGGAGATCCGTCAAATTTTGCTGGCGTTGGAAGATGAAGACGTGGAGTGGAAATGGGTAAGGTGGGTGGGGTTACAGCTGGTGTCACTGTTGTGGACGCAACGGACGTGCCAGGTCCACGGAGGGTCGTTTGAATCCCATCCAGTCGGGTAGAGAGATCCTGGAGACAGCGGATGATGTGGCCTTGTACAGCCTCCTGATGTTCGAGTCTGGCTGCCAGTTCTTGCATCGGCCTGGCCGCTTGATCCTGGTCTCCGACTGGATTCATATGGTCAGTGCTTACTGTCACAACTGAGGGTTTAGGCTGACAGGAGGAAGCCTCAGTTGTAGGGGCTGAAATGAAATTAAACTTGGGAGGTTTAATCAGACCCCTCGACATGTAAGTGTAGAATAATTACCCGAAGGTGTGACCATGACAACCAGGTTAAAAGTCAACAAAAGATTTATTAACAAACTCCGTGTTGAACAACAGTATTCACAGTTGATAAAAGCAGTAGCAAATAATACAGTTCCTGGATCACTATAACCATGGAAGGTATAACAGAGCACTGGTAGGTTGAGGAACAGATGTTAAAGTCCTTTGATGGAATAACCTTACCAGGCCTGGCTGTAGTAGTGAAGATAGCCGAGGAACATGCCAGTAGAAGTATAGATGTAGGTGGTAACTTGAACAGACTGTTGTAGATACTGGGTGGAACCAGCCAGGTGGTAGAGACACGGAGTGGATGCTGAATGGAATCAGCCAGGTGATGAAGACACGGAGTGGATGCTGGATGCAACCAGCCAGGTGATGAAGACACGGAGTGGATGCTGGATGGAACCAGTCAGGTGATGAAGACACGGAGTGGATGCTGGATGGAACCAGTCAGGTGATGAAGACACGGAGTAGATACTGTAAGATGCTAGGGAGCGTGGAAACAGAAGAGTTGACAAGAGGTTACCGGAGGTAGTGGATACTGCTGGTAAGTAGGGATCCGCTGGAACAACACCGGCACTTTAAAGAAACTGGATACTGCTGGAAGCTGACCGCTGGAAGCAGATGGGTTAATAGCTGGAAGCTGGAATAGCCACGGAGGGCTGCAGAGTCAGGCTGCACTGCAGGATGGAAGGCAGGTGCGGGTCTCGTAGTGGATGCTGGAGACAGGAGCTGGAACCTGGAGAAACAACCACAGGAGAGAGAGACTGGAACAAGGTTTGACATTCAAAGCACTGACCATTTCCTTGTTCAGGCACAGGATACTTATATCTGCTGCAGGGCAGGCATTGGCTGGCCAATCATGCAGATATACAGTGCAGCGGATTGGTGGAGATTGAACATGTGACTGGAACAAACATGGCTGCGCCCATGTTAGTACTGGAGGGAAAGTTGGTTTGGAAAACCATGTGGAAACATAGCAACAATGGCGGCGCCGGCCGCGGAGGACAGGAGACGCCAAACTGACAACTGCACACTGAGACACATGGATGACAGCGGAGGCCGCGGCAGGCATGGGGCACCACTCTGACAACCTGCATACTGGAATACAGGAGCGGCGGCGGAGGCCGCGGAGTATGGGAGACGCCACACTAGATTCAAACATGGCGCCGCTGTGACAGCGTCTCAGAGTGTCAGGAGGGATATGCAGAGTGTGGACATCAGTAACACAGATGAGATCCGGCCCTGGAACGCTGAGCCAGCTTCAGAAGGCATCTAAAAGACAAGTAATGGCGTCCAGATACCCGGATCGTGACAGACTTGAGATGTCGACCTTAAATACTCTCCTCAACCCGAGTATATGAATACCCACTTTGTTCAGGCCTTGAAATAGCTCCAATCGTATTATTTACAAGAGGTCCATATTAAAACCCTTCATAGGGCCTACATCTCCCCGGCACAATATGCGCATTTTAACCCGACTATCTCTGCTGAATGTATTAAATGCCACTGTGCTACTGCCTCCTTTCTCCACTGCATGTGGGATTGCCCATATATACGTCGCTTCTGGTACAAAATTCTTAATTATATCAAACGCATTTTTCCATTTTTTGCTACTCTCGACCCCTTTGCCTGCTTACTAGTGGATTTTAGGAGATGGGATTTTGGCCTGAATAAACGTGCCTTCACTCCGTTACTGACAGTCATAGTTACGGTCGCAAAGAAAATAATATTAACCCATTGGATATCACGCACTTCTCCTTCACTCTCCGAAGTACACCAAAAGATGTTACAACTCATGTAGTTCGATAGGAAAAATGCTTTGTCTAATATCACCACTGGAGCGGTTACATTCCATAAGAAATGGGTCTTGTTTATACTCTCTCTTGACTCGTCGACCCAAGACTCTATATTTGCACTATTCAACTGCACTGAGTACTCCCCCCACAAGAGAATCTCCCTTTCCTCCACGTAACTCCACTCCCTAATGTTGTTTATTACATGTGTTTGTTGACAATCTGTGATGCCAGCTCTCTTTCTCTTATTTTCTTGCTTCTTCCCTTCCTATCTTCCCCTTGTCTATGTCTTGGGGGGTCATTCCGAGTTGTTCGCTCGTTATTTTTTTCTCGCAACGGAGCGATTAGTCACTAATGCGCATGCGCAATGTCCGCAGTGCGACTGCGCCAAGTAAATTTGCTATGCAGTTAGGTATGTTACTCACGGCATTACAAGGTTTTTTCTTCGTTCTGGTGATTGTAATGTGATTGACAGGAAGTGGGTGTTTCTGGGCGGAAACTGGCCGTTTTATGGGAGTGTGTGAAAAAACGCTACCGTTTCTGGGAAAAACGCGGGAGTGGCTGGAGAAACGGGGGAGTGCCTGGGCGAACGCTGGGTGTGTTTGTGACATCAAACCAGGAACGAAACTGACTGAACTGATAGCAGATGCCGAGTAAGTGTGGAGCTACTCAGAAACTGCTAAGAAGTGTCTATTCGCAATTCTGCTAATCTTTCGGTCGCAATTTTACTATGTAAAGATTCACTCCCAGTAGGCGGCGGCTTAGCGTGTGCAAAGCTGCTAAAAGCAGCTTGCGAGCGAACAACTCGGAATGAGGGCCTTGGTTTGTTTCCTCCCCCTCCAGTTTATTTTGTTAGGAGCTGTTTTCGATATCACTTGTGTTTGTGTATGTTTCAATGTTGGCTCCACTGCTGGTCCATTGAATCTACCGGCTGAAATCCTGTGGGACCTATTTCAACGTGTGGGGCCTCCTGGCATATTGCTTCAGATACTTTGTGATATTGATATCCTGTTCTGGATTATATGTAATGTTTCTCTATTGAAAATCTAATAAACAGAATTTACAAAAAAAAAACCTTTGGCAGACCAGCAATAATTATACAGTGTATATTGCTCAAATTACAGCATGTATTACCTGGACATTTACACACTCCTGGAAAGGTAAAAGATTCACCCGCTATTCAATTCATACTGTACACTGAATCTCAACAGTCTAGGGTCCATTTATGAAACAGTGAAAAGTGGGAAGAAGGGAGCCAGTGGAGAAGTTGCCCATGGCAACCAATCAGCATTAAAGTAACATTTATAATTTGCATACTATAAAATGATACAGAGCAGCTGATTGGTTGTCATGGGCAATTTCTCCACTTGTCTCACTTTTCCACACTTTTCACTGCTTCATGAATAGACCATCAAACTGCAATATATCCTTCAGCACTGTATGATGTCCATTTAATCCCTTGATGTTATATGGGGTGGGGTAGAGTGACAGAAGTTGGGAGGTTCATCATGTGGCAGGAGCACCATGGCTCTTACAGTGAATGTAGTCTTTTGGGGACTGTAAAAATTCAAGCATGCTGCCAGCATTAAGGCATGCTCCTCCTGTATGCCCACATCCTCATGCCTCATTACCTCATTGTCATGAGGAGAACACTTTTCTCACTGCTCTTCAGCTTCCTCCTTGAGTTCGGCACAGTTAAAAAAAAAAAACCAACAACAATTAGTTGTGGCAGACTGGACTGTAGTGTCATTCAGAGTCATGGCTATGTAACACTCAGCTGAACACTACTAACAGAGTCCCTTTGTCAGTGCGATGGTCAGTATACTGTAGTTTATGATAACCCTACCTCTTCTTTTTAGTCGTCCTGATCTTCACAGGGAGGGGAGTATTATTCCTGTATAAATGCACTGCTTACAATAGTAACTTAACTTTAAATAACTCTTCACTTTATTTTCTAATAATGGGGTTCAAAGATACCATCAGTATGCGTCTGTTTTCTACAACCTCAATACTAGTAGCAATTAGCTTAACTATATGCCTCAACAGTTAATTATACAACGAAGAAGTAACAATAGTTTTATTTCACAGCCACCGGTGGTCTCAGTAGTTTCTGTTCTAGAGAAGTGAAACACTTTCAGATTAAATGTAACAAATTTACTAACACTTAACAGGAGCAGTGAGATACACTTGCAATTAGCAATTGATACATAAACAGTACGATATGAAGCAGGCACTAGCAATATATACCGGTATATCTTTATTGGAAACAATACCAAACACTATCACCTTCCCCTTGTAGTCTACACTGAACAGTTTAACGTTGGTGCACATGAAGTCCTTGTTAAGTAATAGTATTAAACGTGACCCGTAGTCATAAACTCTTTGCATATCGTGACGGGTAATCCTGACTTAATCCTCTGTGCAATGAGATGCAATGAAATTAAATTTCGGATTATGCGATATTAGCTGATGCTAGCCAGATCCGGGTAAAACTGAACACTAAGTTGGTCTTCCTGTAACAGCGATCTATCCTGAGGTGAATTGTAGAATAATTGTCTGTTTATTAACTGCTGGTAAAATGGTAAGTCTCTCTTTAATGTCAGTGAATGAGAGATGATAACTCCCTAACTGAAGCTCAGTGACTGCAGGCTATAGCGTTACTCAATGTCTCTCTGAGAGTCTACAACTTACCTCCGCTGAATAGCTGAACAGTTTCAGGAATTATTACTAACTTCCAATTTCTGCCTGACACATGAGGAAAGCCAAAGTGTATAGGCGCTTGGGTGCTAGTAAAGTCTATTCTGCACTCAGATAGGACGTCTGCAGTTATATTGCTCTGACCAGATGCAGTGTGCCCTTTCAGTCTGGGGAATTCTCTGAAGCACTACTCTTGCTATAATTGCATGCATGCGTACATAGGTCTAGTCTGTGTCCTGCTTTTGTAAACGTGAGTGGTGAGATGCTGTGCAGGCCACTTTTACTTGTCCCTGATACACCTGCCCCTGTTACTCCAAAATAACACACCTTATTAGGGAGCTCCTGTTACGCCACCTCTGTCTTGCTGAGGAATGTCCAGCCACCGCTGTCTATTTGAGACCACCCCTGGCCTTATATGGCATGTCTGGAGCCACCTCCCGCTCTCCCCTGTCAATTCACTCACTTCTCCTGCAGTGAGCTGCTCCGGTCGGGAGGGTTGAACTTCTCTGTGCCGCCTCCCAATCTCCACCTCCGTCCCTCTCTCTGCCACTGTCACTCTGCCTGTAGCCATGCTTGGTCTCCGCCTCCGCTCCCAGTAAGTAAATGGAGCACACTGATCCTCAGCACCTGAAGTCCCGCTCTGGGTTCACATTTCGGAGCAGACTCCGCCTGTGCCTCCGTCAACGCTGTGGATTTCTCCTACGGACTGCCGCTTCCCCGCTTCGATCACCAGCCACCACTGGAGTCTGGCTGGGAACAGCTACTCCAGAAGGGGTAATTAGAAAAACTTGTATTCTCGGTCACTGGAACTGGTCAGCGCTGCGGGTACTTTACCCATCACAACGCCACCTCCGCACGCTGCCAACGGTCCTCAGCAGCCCCTATCCAACCCTTAGGTTGGGGTCCCCGGATGCTTCCCGCCGGGGCCATGAGCTGATTTTCAAGCATGCACGTTGAAGATTGTCCTGTATCATCCCCACACGCAGCTTTGCCCAGACTGTCACCATGTCTTGCAGCTTAGGGCAGCAGAATAAGCTGTATACTTTAGACCATAACCTAATTTCTCTCCCTATTCCACCCCCTCCTCTCCTATATTAAGGGTATCTGGGACTGTTTGGGGCAAATATAACAGTGGGGCACCACAGCTAGGCCCAGGAACAAATGTTTTGTTCCCAATAAGTAATCTTCGCTATAACTTCCCTACATTCTATTCCCATAGAGGCGCTTAATCAAAATCTCTTCCACAGTCATGACACTGATATTTTTGTGTCAGGAGAACATACAGTAGGCTTCATCATGAAGAAGCAAGACACCCTTAGACATTTTCTATTGTTATTTCTTAGCTTGCAGCCATGCTTAAGGTTGCTTCATTATCGCATCAATAACAGCTATTTCTTCTGTTAAATTATAATTATTTTAAATGAAGGCAGAGTTGGCTATTAATTAGAGTTGAGCTGGTCTGATTCTCAGAGAACCGGACCCACCCGAACATTGAGATCCGAGCCGGGATCTGAGTCCTGCTCGGGACTTCCCACCTTACTCGAATCCCAAATCGAGGTCATCTTTCCGCTGTTGGATTCTCGTGGGTTTTGGATTCTATATAAGTCCCCGGTGATCAGCGCCATCTTCACTCCAGCTATGGAGAGTGTACTGGATGGACGTGTCCGTCTCAGTACTATGTTGTCTGGCGTTGAGCATGTGCTCTGTCTGCTGTATCTGAAAGGGGTGCTGTCTCTGTCTGCTGTATCTGAAAGAGGTACCCTGTCTGCTGTATCTGAAAGGGGTGCGCTCTCTGTCTGCTGTATCTGAAAGGGATGTCCTGTCTGCTGTATCTGAAAGGGGTGCTCTCTCTGTCTACTGTATCTTAAAGGGGTGCTCTGTCTGTTGTATCTGAAAAAGGGGTGCTCTCTCTGTCTGCTGTATCTGAAAAGGGTGCTCTCTCTGTCTGCTGTATCTGAAATGGGTGCTCTCTCTGCTGTATCTGAAAAAGGGGTGCTCTCTCTGTCTGCTGTATATGAAAGGGGTGCTCTCTCTGTCTGCTGTATCTGAAAAAGGGGTGCTCTCTCTGTCTGCTGTATCTGAAAAAGGGGTGCTTTTTCTGTCTGCTGTATTTGAAAGGGGTGCTCTCTCTGCTGTATCTGAAAGGGGTGCTCTCTCCTCCTGTCTTCCTGCTGTATCTGAAAGGGGTGATCTGTCCATCCATCCAGCGGCTCAGCCCCAGTGTAAAATTAAAATAATAAAAGCTAAAAACAAAACGCCTAAAATTATAATTATAAAAAAATATATATCTTTTTTGTTTATGCTATACCCCAGTGTACTATACAATTTTTATTTTATTTTCATAAATACTGTGACACTACCTGTCAGACCGCAGTATATTATTTCCTACTCATACATGTATTGTGCAATGCTGTTGGTGAAGCTAAACCGCAGTGTGTAATAATATATTTTTCTGACTCATTTGTGCTACACTGTAACCGCAGTGTATGATATAAAAAATAATATATATATTTTGATTAAAATTAATATTTTGAGCTGTGTCATCCCAGTGTACACCCAGGGACTGCAGCTGCTTCGTCCATCTAGGGGTGTTCTGTCGGTTCACCCAAAATAAAAGACATCTTTTTAAAAAAAATATTTTGTGCTGTATCCACCCTGTATACATATAGGCATGCTCCGTCTATTTCAGGGTGCTGTGTCCGTAGCTCATATTCTTGTGTTATAACTTATTGTCCTATTTTCATAATTTTTCTTATCACCACATTGTGATTAATTCAAATTAATATTATTAATAATAATTATAAATTAACTAAACTTATATTAAACTAATATAACTAACCTTCTGCATGTTAAAGATATCTTTAAGTAATAGAAGAACTTAATCCTAATTTCAAAATATTTTTTAACGGATGACTAGCGAACCTTCTCCACGTCAAAGATATCTTTGAGGAACAGAAGAACTTGATCCTAATTTTAAAATAATTTTAACCGATTACAGCATTTAAAAATATATTGTTAACTACCACGTCTTTGCTGCCCACTGCAATTGCTTAGCTTAGTCATCCAGCTATCTAGGAGCAACTTTTTGGCCTAAACTGGATGCAAACAATATTGTGAGCTCTGAGGTGCTCAAAATAGACTGGAAATGAGCGGAAATTAATGTTATTGAGGTAATACTGTAGGAACAAAAACACCCCCCAAATTCTGTGATTTTAGCTTTTTATGATTTTTTCAAAAAAATCCAGATCTAAAACCAAAACCCACAAGGGCAGTTTTTGGAAAAACCAATACAGATCAAAAAGATGAAGGAGATCCAGATCCAAAATCAAACAACAAAACCTGAAAAATGGCCCAGCACTCATCCCTAGACTATTTATAAAACATATTCCCACATGACATAGTCTTTATCAGCATTTTTACCAGTGACACAGCAGTAAATGGGTTCCTGCGCACTTCTCTTCCTTCCTGTCAGTAGAGTTGAACAAACAGATTAATAGCAGTAAGAACAATTGAAATATGTACTAATCAGGCTGATTTGAATGATCTTCAAGTGATTTGTTCTGTTACCTGTCCGACAAACTAATAAAATTGCGGACTCTATTATCATAGGACTAATGTAAAACTAGCAGTATATGAAATCATTCCTTCCACAGAGGCTTTGTAAAATACAATAACAGGTGGGTCTAAATCTGAGGGTATAATGGAATAATAGTTTTATACTCCTATATTATTCTGTAGACAACATTGGAGGATGACTGTTAGATGCATCATGGTTTCTGAATATATTTTATTTCATAAATAATATTTAATAACAAGACATTTGTGATAAAGTATTATTTAAAGGCACAAGTTTGGCTGCTGTTAAAAAGAAGGCAAAGAATTTCAATATGACATTTTATATTTTTATAATCTTTGGTATGTTATTCCTTAGAACATATCTTAAAATATTTAGAATTCCTGGGTTTTTATGTATTTTTGTTTGCAGATCTTATGGCCAAGACCTTAAGATCATTATTTTCAGCCACATTGATGATGTGTATAGTAATTTTGAATTACTTGAACACTTCAAATATGTTCCAAAGATGCACTTAACGCATGATATTCTCAAATGCAATGCAAATATAAAGAAATCTAGTCATAAATGTGTATGATCATTAACTTTAGTCATGTCTGAATTATTTTCCACATTTATGAAGGCGTAGTTTTCCTTACTCTATTTATACAGCTGTTTGATGATCATTGTTAATAGGGAGTAAATGTCTAACTAAAGTGTCTAACTAAAATAATAAAATTAATAAGTATACAAAAAATAAAACATTAATGGGTTTTTTTAGGCATATTTGTAAATTAATGTTCCATTTTAGCCTTGAAAATCTTGATTTTGGAGAATCTAATATATATTCAACAGTATGTCAAAATGAAATATATGTTATATATTAGTTTGCTTCTTTTTCGTAATTATTTCATATAAGTTTCTGATATTAGAACTACAGGTGCAAGAATACTGAATTTTACAGTTATAACACTGCAAAGCATCTCAAGCTCAGCTGATGTAAAAGGTTCACTGTAAAACTTGTTTTTCACTCTACTTATTATGTGCATCCAAATTATTTACAGAACATACCTGTATATAGTTCAGAATAGTTAAAAATAATTAAGTTAAAAAATGGTAAAATAAGTACTCTTCATTTAGTTGTTAGGAAGAATATTACATTGTCATTTGTTTTCCTCAAAACTGTTAGTCTAAACTCCTAAGGAAAAGGTTTCACAATATGCATGGAGATTAACACAGTCCACACAGAGTGCTGTAAGTACGTATCATCAGAACTTAGTTTAGTAATAGTCATTTATTAGTCAACTATATAGTATACAGTAATTGTAGGTTTTGTACAGTAGTTCTAACATAACAATGTTTGTATTTAAGAAACCTGTGTGGAGTGTTGGAATTGTAGTGCCAAATATAAACAACATATCTGTGTGACAAGGCAGTGTGGCCCATGTACTGGAAAGGATGTCTGATTAAAGAAACATAAGCCGCTCATAACTTTATTGTGATTACATAAACCTTTTACTTAAGCTAGCTTATCACTAAATAAAACCACACCACACACTGAAATAAAGACACGGACACAGTAGCTGGAGTTAAAGGTCAGACGATGTTTATTAATCGCTGACCAACTCTTTAAACTAATAATTGAGGCCGAATTAGAATTGAATTGAATATATATTAACTTTAGTTTGGAGGATGGCAAACAGAAAACCGCTGCCAAACACCAGCACCCGTCACCTAGATGACAAACCACCAAACCAAGGAGGGGAGTACACATACCCCGCCTCCTTCCCGCATAACCCGCATTGTGCTGGCCTTACCCCTCTTTCTCTGGCAAACGTTCGGTTCCCGCAGGGGAACGTCTAAATGTCCAACCGCAAGAAAAGGACACACCTGCCGTCCATTTAAAGAGGGAGCCCCACAATGACCACTTATGCCTGTGTGACAGCTGGTTGGCAGCGATTTCCCGCCAATCTGGCTTTCAATAGCCCACAGCAAGAACAAAAAACGTAGACGCATTCTGGGAGGGCGGGCGGGCATAAACTGAAAGGCAAGAGGGAGTCTAGCAAGATGGCCACCCCCTATATACTAACCTAAGACCCTCCTCTTCATCCTGATGCACAACCCCTTAAACCAATAGGAAAAAACCAACCGGGAAAACTGATCTGCCTAGCAACTGCTTAGTCATTTAACAACCAATCACAAAAAGTTGATCGCTTATATGGCCTCAGGCTTATGCAGCCTTCAGCTTATCTAAGCCGCTCATAACTTTATTGTGATTACATAAACCTTTTACTTAAGCTAGCTTATCACTAAATAAAACCACACCACACACTGAAATAAAGACACGGACACAGTAGCTGGAGTTAAAGGTCAGACGATGTTTATTAATCGCTGACCAACTCTTTAAACTAATAATTGAGGCCGAATTAGAATTGAATTGAATATATATTAACTTTAGTTTGGAGGATGGCAAACAGAAAACCGCTGCCAAACACCAGCACCCGTCACCTAGATGACAAACCACCAAACCAAGGAGGGGAGTACACATACCCCGCCTCCTTCCCGCATAACCCACATTGTGCTGGCCTTACCCCTCTTTCTCTGGCAAACGTTCGGTTCCCACAGGGGAACGTCTAAATGTCCAACCGCAAGAAAAGGACACACCTGCCGTCCATTTAAAGAGGGAGCCCCACAATGACCACTTATGCCTGTGTGACAGCTGGTTGGCAGCGATTTCCCGCCACCAAGGTTTTCCAAACCGCCACCGCCATCCGCAAACAGAACCTTAACCAACCAGAAACTAACTAGCTCTAACGAAAAAGACCGAAAATATCTTCCAGAAAAAACTGCACTCCTTCCGGAGAAAGGTGAACCCCATCGTCTCTATAGAACTGCCTGTTCCGCAGCACCAGCAGAGGATGCTTAATTGCCACTCCGCCTATGGCCTTGACAAACAGAGACACCGTCGAGTTCACCTTTTTGCGTGCTTTCTCCAGCGCCGAGAAACGCACCGCACCACGCCAATGGAAACGGGGCACCATTTCCGACCAGACAATGCATACCCCAGGCCAGTGACAACGTATCGCCACCACATCCGCCTTTATAGACAAAATCAAGTCTATGCCTTTAACTCGGCCCAGATCATTACCACCCAGATGAATGATAATACAACTGGGGCGACCCCAGCGGCGCTCCCTAGAAAAAAGGACGCGCAACAAATCACCCCATAACATGCCCCTAACACCTAACCATCTAAATTGCCGGGACCCAAAAATCTCAGTCGCCCTAGATGCCATGGGATGTTTCTCCGCCCAAAAAACATATGAATGACCAACCATCCATATGTGGTCTCCAAAATTGCTGACAGCTGTAAAAGAAAATATCCTAATGTCAGATTATGCACATAATCTGTAACTTAAACACAACGTAACCAATAAAACCCAAGTGAAGGAGAAAACTCAAAAAACCTCCCGTGGACCTTGGTAGAACAGCCAATTGAAATTAGGCCCCCTCGGAGGAAAAATTTTAAAAATTCGCTTCACACCCTCGATTCCTGAACGGTAAGCGATCAAAAACCGACGAGTAAACACGTTTTTGGGTTAGCGCAACAGGCGCACTTATAACTTATCTATACGGACATAGGACTTATAGGAGGCCGACTTCCAGCGACCCAACTCCCGAATAGCCGCTGGTGATGAACCAGCGGCCGCCGCATGGGTAGCCGCCCCAATCCGAAAGGAATGAGTACCGAAGTCCGCCTCCTGCAAGCCCAACGCCGTCAAACATTTCTTGAACACCGATGAGAACTGAAACTTTGTCAGAGGGTCCAACTGCGCGTGCACCAGCAACTGGTTGCCCCCCGGAGGTCTTAACCGCACATACTCTTGCGTCAACCGCAGCGGGCAAACGCCCATACCTCCCTGAGCCTCCAAGGACAACCAGCGACCCCGACCTGTTTGATCTGTCTTGGACCGCACAATCCTACAGAGCAACAGGCCCTCCTGCAAGCGCACATTCTCGTAGAGCAGACCCGATTCCCGGGACGCCTTGCTGCTCGCCACTAGCTCGCTCACCCGAAAAGCCCCGAAAAAGGCCAGGGCATACGCGCTACTAAACAATGCCACCTCAAATTCCGAGGACGCAATCCGAGGTAGCACACGCAGCAATTCCGCTAGCAGCTGCAACGTTATAGGCCTACGTGAATCCGCAGGCGCCGGGTGCAACCTAGCCCAACCTTTCAGCGCTCTGGAAAGGACAAACGACCCCGTGGGGTCCGTTGTCCCGTGGAGTCGCGAGTGAAAGGCGATGCCCGCAAGGGCAGTAGCCATGGCCGCTTTTGACCTACCGTTTTGGTAATGCTCCCAAACAAAGGTCAACAGGGCGTCGGCCGAGGACTCACCTGCTACCCCGTACCTACTCTGAAAGGCTGACCAATCCCGCCATGCAGCATCATACGCTCGTAGCGTAGAGGGAGCCAGTGCACACCTGGCCAACGCCGTTAAACCGCTTCGACCATCTGCCAGACAGAAGGTGGGCACTGTAACCCCTCTGCCTCCGCTCCCGGAACCAACGTCCTGAATTTGTCAAACTGGAACCGGGACAATGCATCCGCAATTCCATTGTCAACTCCAGGTACGTGGCGAGCCCTAAAATTAATATTGCGCTGCAAACAAACCAACACTAAATGCCTTAGCAATCGCAGCGCCTGCGGAGATGAGGAACGCTGGTTATTAATCGCATGCACTACCCCTAAGTTGTCGCAAAGAAACAAAATGTCCCTATTTGCGAACCGTCCGGCCCATAACTCAAGCGCCACTAAGATCGGGAACAATTCCAGCAGAAGCAGGTTCTTGGTAAACCCACACGTTACCCAAGATGCCGGCCAGGCCGCAGCGCACCATGAGCCAGCGAAGAACGCGCCGAAACCTCGACTGCCTGAAGCATCCGTGAACAACTGCAGCTGCTTACTGGAACAACAAGGAGCGGGCCACAACACTTCCCTGTTGAAGGACACCAGGAACGAGACCCAAATCCGCAAATCATCCTTGATCTCGCGGGAAAGGTACACGGAGTGATTCTGTCGAACCGTCCCCGCGGTGGCCCGCTCAAGTTTGCGACAGAAAATCCTACCCATGGGGATAATCCGACACGCAAAATTGAGAGAACCAAGCAAGGACTGCACCTGTTTAAGCCGAACCCTGCGTTTTCCTAAACAGTCTGTAATCAAACCCAATAGTTTCCGCACCTTATCCTCGGGCAAGCGACAGCACCCCCCTACCGTGTCAATCTCGATACCTAAATAGCTAAGACAAGTGCAAGGACCCTCGCACTTATCCTGCGCAACCGGTACCCCTAAAGCGCAGAATAACGACCTGGCCACCGAGAGAATGTCCCCACAGACCGAACTGTCTCCGGGGCCTACAAAAAGAAAGTCATCCAGGTAGTGAGCCACCCCCATCTGCCCGGAGGCGGTCTGGACGCACCAGTGCAAAAACGTGCTAAAGCACTCAAAGTAGGCGCAGGAGACAGAGCAACCCATGGGGAGACACCGATCGACGTAGAATTCGCCCCCTATTTTGAAACCCAGAAACCGCAGGGAATCTGGGTGTAGCGGGAGTAGCCGAAAGGCCGACTCCACGTCCAATTTTGCCAACAGACTCCCCGGACCACAATCCCGCACTAATCGCAGCGCGTCGTCAAACGACTGATATCGAACTCTGCATTGGGCTTCCGGGATAGCGTCGTTGACCGACAGCCCCGGCGGGTGCGACAAGTGCTGTATCAAACGAAACTTACCTATGGCCTTCTTGGGCACTACCCCTACTGGGGAAATGCACAAGGAGGGCAACGGGGAAAGGGCGTAGGGCCCAGCCATGCGCCCCAGCCCAATCTCCCCGTCAACCTTCCGCCGGACTTCCTGCGGGAATTCCCGAGCCGATCTCAAATTCTGGCGTGCAACCACATACACCGAATCCGGGATTGGCAAACGAAAACCGTGCTGAAAGCCCTGCAAGAGAAACGATGCCGCCGACTCATCGGGGTACAAGGTAAGCCAGCGCTGCAACTCGGGAACTATAATCGGGGAGAAGGCCTTACTTGCCAATTCCACCGGCCTCGGTGGAAGCGGCAGGCTTACCGCCTGTCGCCGCGGTGCATTCCTTGGCCGGGTGACTGGCTCCGCACAACCTGCATGAGTGGCGAAAATGACAGCCCGTTCCTTTGCCGCATTTGCCGTCGTTGTAGGCAAAGCACTTGCCTTTTCCCGTCAATCGAGAAGCCACCGCCCCGGCCGCCCCGGGCTTCTTGGCCGTGACGTCCGGGGTGGGTTTGACCTGCTGCGTGACCTCCAACCACACCTCAACATCCTTAAAACCCGCGGGCAGGATGGGGTTGCCATCCTGATTGCGACGAAACTTCTCGTCGTAATCCCGCCACGCGGAACCCTTGGATTTTAAGTACATATCGTGTACTAAAAACAAATATTTCACCAAGTTGGCATACTCCGCGGGACGCGATTCCGTGTAGCAAGCCATGAACACCAAAAACCCACGTAGCCACTGGTGAAAATTGCGAAACGCATTTTCCCCAATACCACCCGGTTTCTTGGCCGCGTCAAAACCCTGCCGCATTTCCTCTGTAAGGGTGAATATGTCTACATACTTCCCCTTACGTATTTTTTCCCGCATGCGCTTACGAACCCCTCTTGTCACTGCCGTGTTGGCGCAATGTACCATCTCGCCGTAACGGGGAGGGTCGGAGGGGACCACCTGCGCAGGAGCGGCCACCTTGTGTGCCTCCTTGGCCATTCGCCGCGCGATGAGCCTAGCTAATTTACGCGGGCGCCGCGGAGAGCCGGATGATACGCTGCTAGAAGACGAGGAACTACAAGTTGAAACGTGTAAAGGAATATTTAGCTCACCGGAGTTTGAAGGACCCGGAACCGCGTCGTCCGCTGCACCCGCCTCCGCTGATGGCCGTACCTCCACGTTCGCAGTCGCGCCTGTCCGTGACCTTCGCCTCGTGACGGGCGTAGCCCCTGAATTAGACGGAACCTGCAAGGGAGAAAAAGAGGGGACAACCGGCACCGGGGGAACCAGAACATCATTAACACTTGTCCGCAAATGCGGAGGCGGAGAGCCCGTCCCCCCGTTCCGTGGCGGATGGCCGCCCGGCAGCTGCAGGGAGGGGGCCCCCGCCGAGGTGTACCCGATCGACTGCGTAAAGGCTGACCCGCTCACTGCACCGAAACTCGCGGGGTAAGACGGCCGCCACGCCGTATGCGGCGGGCAGCCGCCCGCCCCCGCCCATCCGTATGACGCCGGAAGGAACTGAGGGGGCGCCACGAGAGGGGGCCAACTCTGTGCCACCTGATACCCACCGCCCGGTGCCTGCCCTGACTGCAGGCCCGCAAAGGCCGGCAAGGGCACCGCGACTCGGGGGCCACCGACCGACCACGTGGACTGCACGCCGGCGCCCGCGCTGGCCCCGTGCGGGGAAAACTGTGTGCCGGACACCGTCATGAAGCCCATGGAAGGCATGCTGGCGGCTAAGGGGAATGCTGGAGCCGGAGGCCACGCAAAACCCCCGGGGAAGGACTGGCTCCCCGCGAAGCCTTGCTGCGCTGCTACCGAAAGCGCCCCGCCGGGCGTCATATAAGCCGCCGAGACGGATGTCTGTGTGGACCCAAACTGAAAAGGACCGGGAAGGGCGTGGAGAGGGGTTTGAAAACCGACGAGCGGGGGCGCCGTTAATGGCGTCGGGGCGTCTGACACCCAGGAGGAGCCCGAGCAGGCCACCGAGGCCGGGGGAAAACCCTGCCATGTGACTGCCGCCGGGGCGGGTGTGGCGGCCGCCGCTGCCACGTCCCCCGCCCCGGCGACACTAGGCCCAAACGGCCCAATATTATTTAAATTGAGGTGCGGTGTGCTAAACCCCCCGCTGGAGGGGGGTAGTATGGGGCCCTGTATTGTCCCGGGGACAGCGGGAGCCGCTACCCGCTGCCCTGGGCTCATATCCCCCAGCTGCATATTGACCCCCCCTCGCCCCCCGCAGCTCTGCCGCGGCCGTCCGGCACAGCTTGTGCCCCCAGGACGCCGCCGAGAGCCGACCGCGGGGATGGAGGAGGAGGGCCGGAGGCACTTATGGAAGGAGGGAGGGAAGTCGTTTCGCCCGCGGGAGGCGCCGGGGAGCGCGGCCCGGCCGGACCGCGCGCACCCGCGCCACGTGCAGAGCGGCTGCCGGAGGGGAAGTGCTGCAGACGCCCGAGGCAGGAGGGAGAGGAGAGGCCCGTCCCGCTGCGAGCGCCGGGACGCGCGGCCCGGCCGAGCCGCGCGCATCGGCACCACGTGACGAGCGGCCGCTGGCCGCCCGTCTCCGTGCGGCAGGGGAGCGGGCTGTAACTGCCCGTCCCCGCCGCCTGTCTGAAACAGGGGGAAGTCCTCTCTGTGGCGCAACGCTCGGGGAGCGGGAGCGGAAGGTGCTCCCCGCATCCACGAGGCGCCGGGGGGGGGGGAGCTGCACGTTTTGGACGAGGCATGGCAGAGGGGGGAGAATCTGCAAAAGTAGACAATGACACGCAGAGAGGGGGCACAGCACTGTATAATGCCCTAGAGAAGGCAAATGAAATTAAAAAAACAAAACAAAAACAATTTACAGGCAGTGAAAATAAGCAATAGTACTTATCCTTCCTGGGGCATAAACTGAAAGGCAAGAGGGAGTCTAGCAAGATGGCCACCCCCTATATACTAACCTAAGACCCTCCTCTTCATCCTGATGCACAACCCCTTAAACCAATAGGAAAAAACCAACCGGGGAAACTGATCTGCCTAGCAACTGCTTAGTCATTTAACAACCAATCACAAAAAGTTGATCGCTTATATGGCCTCAGGCTTATGCAGCCTTCAGCTTATCTTATTTGCTAATCCAATTTGCTTGCCACCATCAGTAGTTTACCACTGGTGATCACTAGTTTTGCCGTAAATGGTGGCTGCTTGATACTTCTCTGTCAATTGCAGAGATCTGATAGTGATGCAGTGATTTATTTTATTGTGGCATGAAACTTTGCTCTGCACTGTCATGTACTGCTTAGCCCACCTACATGATTCCCTGATTAGCCTGCCACCTTAGTGATGCCCATGGATGGTTCAAACAGTCATTTTTGGTCAATGGTTTTTGCAATGTACCTGCCTATCGATGGAGACTATTGATGGTGAACCATTCGATGACCTTATCTAGTTCCTAGAAGTCTGCAGGAAAAAGAGGGCAGAACATATAATTTCTGAAAAATGGGGCAGAGCCAAAAAGACCCATGAATGGAAATGTTGCCATCCTTTTAGGCCTGCGAGGAGACAGCAGCTTACTCTGAGGAGAGAGAGGAGAATAAAAGTAGCAGCAAGGATTGGAGTGAACAGAAAGTAAGAAGGGGATAACCAAATGTCCTTACTAGGTTGGAGGAGGCAAGCTACCCTAGGACTGGTAGAACTACAGATAGTTATCTTGGCTGACTATTATTGCTGCTTAGGGGTTTGGACTGACTTTGGCCATTAGGATGAAGAGATAAGAAACGCAGAGTATGAAAGTTGTGGAACCACAAGAACATAATACCATAACATGAAGGACAGCTCAGCATACTTCTGTTACTAGAAGAAAGGTCATATCTACATGGACATTAGAAATGAGTTAGATTATTTCTTCATATGTGATTGCCTGGACATTTGGTTTTACTTGACTCTACAGATTACTCTGGTGAAAATCAGACATCCTCCCATGACATCCTCCCATGATTTCCAACTACAGTATGTATTTATTTTATTTATTTATTTATTTATTAGCAGTTTCTTATATAGCGCAGCATATTCCGTTGCGCTTTACAATTAGAACAACAGTTATAGAACAAAACTGGGCAAAGACAGACAGACATAGAGGTAGGAAGGCCCTGCTCGCAAGCTTACAATCTATAGGGATGTAGACTAAGGGTGGAATTCAAATGTTTGAAAAGTCGGTTGGGTTTATGGTTTTTCCTGTCGATTAGATAGAAAAAAACAGACTCCCAACTGACTTTTCAAACATTTGAATCTTCCCCCATGACTGTATATGATATTTCTGGTTAATTGTTTAAGTCAACTAATACTGCACAGATGTAAATATATTGTGATATGTGGCCGAATTTAATGCAGTGTGAGATGGCCAGAGCCATAAGATTCTGGCCTAACTTGTACATTTTTTTTTAAAGCAGCAATCATTTACAAAGCAAGACCAACCTTTTTTAAACAATAAACCAAGGAAGAGAGAGAGAGAGAGAGTGATATAGAAAGAGGGGCGGTGCGAGGTAGTCATTGGATAGGGAGAGAAAGAGACCAGGGGCAGAGAGGGAGATAGGGAGACATGGTGGGAAAAAGAGTCCAGAAGCAGACAGAGAGAGACATGGAGGGGGAGAGACCAGGGGCAAAGGGAGAGAGAGATATAGGTGTGAGAGAGAGAGAGAGAGAGAGAGAGAGACCTGGGGCAGAGAGAGAGGGAGACATGGGGAATGAGAGAGAGAGAGAAACCTGGAGCAGAGAGAGAGGGAGACATGGGGGAAAGAGAGAGGGGGAAATGTTCCCAGTTCACTTATCTGTTCCTGTGGTGGTTGTGCAGTGTCCCCACTGGTCTCATGCTGGTCAACCAATTGTGGTGCTGTTACAGGTGTTCCTCACCACTTCCCCTCGGCGGCAGCGTCCCTCTCCTCATTGTCTGTCTGGACACATACTTGTCGCACAAACTGGTAGCAGGATTCGGTGCAGGGAGCTCATAGGTGGCCAGAAACAGAAACCTGGCAGTCCAAGGGCAAAAAAATTAGCAATGCATGGGTGCGTGCACTGTGGCACCGTGGGAAGACTGTGTTTGGGTGAGAGAAAGTGCCAGGGGTGTTCACAGTGTGCTTACAGCCTTTGCTCGAGTGGCGGGCCCTCTCTCTGCCCGGTCCCGTGACTCCCTCTTGATGGAGGTGCTGAGTACATGGTACCAGCTGAGTGCCAATAATAATGTATACAAAACATAAAGCCTTTCTGTGACCGGATGGTCTCATACGAAAGTCCTCACCGCTTTCACGTCCCGTCCCCAGTACACAGAATGGATATTTAGGTCACACGGGACCTGACCACAAAGGGGATTCCCGCTTACCATCAGTAACCGCCTGTTACTAACTCCACCCACTGCGCTGTGGGTGGGTTTATGCTGCCACCACCAAACTCCTAACCTGCTGTGGCATTTGGAACCACGGTTCTGCTCTGTATGTGCCGACACGCTGCCTTACCACACCTGTGTGGTGTTGACGAATCCCCGCTAGTCGCTGACTAGCCTCTACCGGTAGCTGGCGGAAGTCAGAACTTGGAGACGTTGGGGTGCTCCCTGGACGGCTGGAGAACGGGGCTATGTTTTGCATAGGCCTGCAGGTCACAAGATGATGCAATCTTCTTGAGGCAGATGATGTTTTAATGCCAACAAATAGTTCTAAATAGAACTCTTCCCTATTGCTAGGGGAAACAGCATACAGCAAGATGTTTACAGCAGAAAGTAGTTGGTATAATACACACTGGAGGCTCACTGGCCTCCTCTTTTATACAGTAAAATCACAAACCACAGTCCTTTCCATCCAATCAGGATATCTTAGAAGATATAAATAAATTACATTTTCAAAGGATACAAGTTCTTTAAACAATTTCCTCTTTCCTGTCCCACAGACGTTTGTTATCAGTTTAACATTCACTATTGATAAATGCATCACATAGCTTCAAAATACAAATGTTTCTGTCTCTTTCACATCTCCATGCAAACCCAGTGTTTGGGATTACAACAGGAAAGGCTGCAACACAACAAACAGTCTTCCTTCCACCTTCGTTTGCATTTCAAACATGTTTGGCCACCAAGAGACCGGCTAATTGACACTTACTTGTACATAGCAAGTCTGGAGCTAGGACAATTACCATACGACTTCCTATGCAAAAAGTGTCTCACAAACTATTTTCAAGGCCTTTTTAGAAACAAAATACCTTGTACTTTCCTCATAAGTGCCCTGTCCATCAGTTCATCATTCTCCAACTGTGCACTGTGCAGCGATATAACATATGACACATTATTACACATATTTTAAATACCCGGTGCCTAGCACCCACAATACATTTAAAGATGGCGACTAGCGCCAGTGCACAGTTTAAAAGTGGTGCCAAGCGCCCATTGTCCTCCTAATGGCGCCGGGCACTAGGGGTTAATCCCTTCAGTGCCGCGGCCACCATTACACGTGTGGCTGGTTAGTCTCTTCTGCCACACTTATGCTATCAGTGCTAACAATAATATACTGCAAATCTGTGTGTATCTATCTTGTCTTATGCTTACTTCAAGAATGTAATAAGTTGTGGCAGGGGGCTCCCCCAAATCCTCTCCCTGGTATTTGTCACCTATTGAAGATAAGGTGAGAAATTTTCTGCTTTGACCTCATACCATACTGTACACCTGAGATAATCAACATGCAGCCTTCCTGCTGAACTACACATCCTAGCATGCCCTACCACAGTTTTAACATGTGTGCAGTAGTTCCACAGCAGCTGAATGGCTGTATGTTGAATACTTCTGCCATACATCTATACACAGTTGCTCTCAGTTAAAGGGTGTTACATATCTTGTAGATAATTTGCAAAGAGATAGTTCTTGTTAAGTTGTAATGATATATTTGAAAGATAAATTTATCATAAGTCAGACATTTAGGAAGCAAAAAGACATTTTGGATATTCTGTTAAAATCTGGAGGATTTAAGACAAAGGTGTTAAAGTGAGTCTATATAACGTCTTGAATGCATTTACCATATAGGGGTACTTCAGACCTGATCATAAATGTGCAAAAGAACGCACATCTACAAATTCTTTGACATGCGGAGGGATGCCCAGCACAGGGCACGTCTTCCCCACATGCTGGGTCCTGCCCACCCCGCAGACATGCGAAAGCATCACACGGCGCCGATGCTTTTGCATGTTTCCAGTAGCCCTCTGCCTACGCAGCCTAGCTGCAAAGGCAGATGGCTACCCGCCATGTTTTTGGTCACAGCGGCTGCGTGTGACATCATGCAGCTGTCCCGACCCACCCCAGCAACGGTTTGGACACGCCTCCATTGTCCGGAGCGTGCCCCTTAAACGGAGCATTGACACCCACAAAACGCGGCGTCAATGCCCCATTCCCGCCCCCACCAGGTCTTAAACTGCATTCTGCAGAGAACATAGTTTAGGACCTTGCACATGCGCGTACCGGCATACACGCATGCGCAGATGTGCAAAAATCGCACATCAGCGACGGGGTCTGATTTAGGCCCATAGACCCTTCTACCTCTGAGGATATTATTAGATCGTATAGGTAATGGTGATTGGTATATGTACTATTTATTAGAGATGAGCGCCTGAAATTTTTCGGGTTTTGTGTTTTGGTTTTGGGTTCGGTTCCGCGGCCGTGTTTTGGGTTCGAACGCGTTTTGGCAAAACCTCACCGAATTATTTTTGTCGGATTCGGGTGTGTTTTGGATTCGGGTGTTTTTTTCCAAAAACACTAAAAAACAGCTTAAATCATAGAATTTGGGGGTCATTTTGATCCCAAAGTATTATTAACCTCAAAAACCATAATTTACACTCATTTTCAGTCTATTCTGAATATCTCACACCTCACAATATTATTTTTAGTCCTAAAATTTGCACCGAGGTCGCTGTGTGAGTAAGATAAGCGACCCTAGTGGCCGACACAAACACCGGGCCCATCTAGGAGTGGCACTGCAGTGTCACGCAGGATGTCCCTTCCAAAAAACCCTCCCCAAACAGCACATGACGCAAAGAAAAAAAGAGGCGCAATGAGGTAGCTGTGTGAGTAAGATTAGCTACCCTAGTGGCCGACACAAACACCGGGCCCATCTAGGAGTGGCACTGCAGTGTCACGCAGGATGGCCCTTCCAAAAAACCCTCCCCAAACAGCACATGACGCAAAGAAAAAAAGAGGCGCAATGAGGTAGCTGTGTGAGTAAGATTAGCGACCCTAGTGGCCGACACAAACACCGGGCCCATCTAGGAGTGGCACTGCAGTGTCACGCAGGATGGCCCTTCCAAAAAACCCTCCCCAAACAGCACATGACGCAAAGAAAAAAAGAGGCGCAATGAGGTAGCTGACTGTGTGAGTAAGATTAGCGACCCTAGTGGCCGACACAAACACCGGGCCCATCTAGGAGTGGCACTGCAGTGTCACGCAGGATGTCCCTTCCAAAAAACCCTCCCCAAACAGCACATGACGCAAAGAAAAAAAGAGGCGCAATGAGGTAGCTGTGTGAGTAAGATTAGCGACCCTAGTGGCCGACACAAACACCGGGCCCATCTAGGAGTGGCACTGCAGTGTCACGCAGGATGTCCCTTCCAAAAAACCCTCCCCAATCAGCACATGATGCAAAGAAAAAGAAAAGAAAAAAGAGGTGCAAGATGGAATTATCCTTGGGCCCTCCCACCCACCCTTATGTTGTATAAACAAAACAGGACATGCACACTTTAACCAACCCATCATTTCAGTGACAGGGTCTGCCACACGACTGTGACTGATATGACGGGTTGGTTTGGACCCCCCCCAAAAAAGAAGCAATTAATCTCTCCTTGCACAAACTGGCTCTACAGAGGCAAGATGTCCACCTCATCTTCACCCTCCGATATATCACCGTGTACATCCCCCTCCTCACAGATTATCAATTCGTCCCCACTGGAATCCACCATCTCAGCTCCCTGTGTACTTTGTGGAGGCAATTGCTGCTGGTCAATGTCTCCGCGGAGGAATTGATTATAATTCATTTTAATGAACATCATCTTCTCCACATTTTCTGGATGTAACCTCGTACGCCGATTGCTGACAAGGTGAGCGGCGGCACTAAACACTCTTTCGGAGTACACACTTGTGGGAGGGCAACTTAGGTAGAATAAAGCCAGTTTGTGCAAGGGCCTCCAAATTGCCTCTTTTTCCTGCCAGTATAAGTACGGACTGTGTGACGTGCCTACTTGGATGCGGTCACTCATATAATCCTCCACCATTCTATCAATGTTGAGAGAATCATATGCAGTGACAGTAGACGACATGTCCGTAATCGTTGTCAGGTCCTTCAGTCCGGACCAGATGTCAGCATCAGCAGTCGCTCCAGACTGCCCTGCATCACCGCCAGCGGGTGGGCTCGGAATTCTGAGCCTTTTCCTCGCACCCCCAGTTGCGGGAGAATGTGAAGGAGGAGATGTTGACAGGTCGCGTTCCGCTTGACTTGACAATTTTGTCACCAGCAGGTCTTTCAACCCCAGCAGACCTGTGTCTGCCGGAAAGAGAGATCCAAGGTAGGCTTTAAATCTAGGATCGAGCACGGTGGCCAAAATGTAGTGCTCTGATTTCAACAGATTGACCACCCGTGAATCCTTGTTAAGCGAATTAAGGGCTGCATCCACAAGTCCCACATGCCTAGCGGAATCGCTCCGTGTTAGCTCCTTCTTCAATGCCTCCAGCTTCTTCTGCAAAAGCCTGATGAGGGGAATGACCTGACTCAGGCTGGCAGTGTCTGAACTGACTTCACGTGTGGCAAGTTCAAAGGGCATCAGAACCTTGCACAACGTTGAAATCATTCTCCACTGCACTTGAGACAGGTGCATTCCATCTCCTATATCGTGCTCAATTGTATAGGCTTGAATGGCCTTTTGCTGCTCCTCCAACCTCTGAAGCATATAGAGGGTTGAATTCCACCTCGTTACCACTTCTTGCTTCAGATGATGGCAGGGCAGGTTCAGTAGTTTTTGGTGGTGCTCCAGTCTTCTGTACGTGGTGCCTGTACGCCGAAAGTGTCCCGCAATTTTTCTGGCCACCGACAGCATCTCTTGCACGCCCCTGTCGTTTTTTAAAAAATTCTGCACCACCAAATTCAAGGTATGTGCAAAACATGGGACGTGCTGGAATTTGCCCATATTTAATGCACACACAATATTGCTGGCGTTGTCCGATGCCACAAATCCACAGGAGAGTCCAATTGGGGTAAGCCATTCCGCGATGATCTTCCTCAGTTGCCGTAAGAGGTTTTCAGCTGTGTGCGTATTCTGGAAAGCGGTGATACAAAGCGTAGCCTGCCTAGGAAAGAGTTGGCGTTTGCGAGATGCTGCTACTGGTGCCGCCGCTGCTGTTCTTGCGGCGGGAGTCCATACATCTACCCAGTGGGCTGTCACAGTCATATAGTCCTGACCCTGCCCTGCTCCACTTGTCCACATGTCCGTGGCTAAGTGGACATTGGGTACAACTGCATTTTTTAGGACACTGGTGAGTCTTTTTCTGACGTCCGTGTACATTCTCGGTATCGCCTGCCTAGAGAAGTGGAACCTAGATGGTATTTGGTAACGGGGGCACACTGCCTCAATAAATTGTCTAGTTCCCTGTGAACTAACGGCGGATACCGGACGCACGTCTAACACCAACATAGTTGTCAAGGACTCAGTTATCCGCTTTGCAGTAGGATGACTGCTGTGATATTTCATCTTCCTCGCAAAGGACTGTTGAACAGTCAATTGCTTACTGGAAGTAGTACAAGTGGGCTTACGACTTCCCCTCTGGGATGACCATCGACTCCCAGCGGCAACAACAGCAGCGCCAGCAGCAGTAGGCGTTACACGCAAGAATGCATCGGAGGAATCCCAGGCAGGAGAGGACTCGTCAGACTTGCCAGTGACATGGCCTGCAGGACTATTGGCATTCCTGGGGAAGGAGGAAATTGACACTGAGGGAGTTGGTGGGGTGGTTTGCGTGAGCTTGGTTACAAGAGGAAGGGATTTACTGGTCAGTGGACTGCTTCCGCTGTCACCCAAAGTTTTTGAACTTGTCACTGACTTATTATGAATGCGCTGCAGGTGACGTATAAGGGAGGATGTTCCGAGGTGGTTAACGTCCTTACCCCTACTTATTACAGCTTGACAAAGGGAACACACGGCTTGACACCTGTTGTCCGCATTTCTGGTGAAATACCTCCACACCGAAGAGCTGATTTTTTTGGTATTTTCACCTGGCATGTCAACGGCCATATTCCTCCCACGGACAACAGGTGTCTCCCCGGGTGCCTGACTTAAACAAACCACCTCACCATCAGAATCCTTCTGGTCAATTTCCTCCCCAGCGCCAGCAACACCCATATCCTCCTCATCCTGGTGTACTTCAACACTGACATCTTCAATCTGACTATCAGGAACTGGACTGCGGGTGCTCCTTCCAGCACTTGCAGGGGGCATGCAAATAGTGGAAGGCGCATGCTCTTCACGTCCAGTGTTGGGAAGGTCAGGCATCGCAACCGACACAATTGGACTCTCCTTGTGGATTTGGGATTTCAAAGAACGCACAGTTCTTTGCGGTGCTTTTGCCAGCTTGAGTCTTTTCAGTTTTCTAGCGAGAGGCTGAGTGCTTCCATCCTCATGTGAAGCTGAACCACTAGCCATGAACATAGGCCAGGGCCTCAGCCGTTCCTTGCCACTCCGTGTGGTAAATGGCATATTGGCAAGTTTACGCTTCTCCTCCGACAATTTTATTTTAGGTTTTGGAGTCCTTTTTTTTCTGATATTTGGTGTTTTGGATTTGACATGCTCTGTACTATGACATTGGGCATCGGCCTTGGCAGACGACGTTGCTGGCATTTCATCGTCTCGGCCATGACTAGTGGCAGCAGCTTCAGCACGAGGTGGAAGTGGATCTTGATCTTTCCCTAATTTTGGAACCTCAACTTTTTTGTTCTCCATATTTTATAGGCAGAACTAAAAGGCACCTCAGGTAAACAATGGAGATGGATGGATTGGATACTAGTATACAATTATGGACGGACTGCCACGGTTAGGTGGTATAAAAAAACCACGGTTAGGTGGTATATATTGTAATACAATTATGGATGGACGGACTGCCTGCTGAGTTCCGACACAGAGGTAGCCACAGCCGTGAACTACCGCACTGTACACTGGTTGATAAAGAGATAGTAGTATACTCGTAACAACTAGTATGACTGACTATGACGGTATAAAGAATGAAAAAAAAACCACGGTTAGGTGGTATATATTGTAATACAATTATGGATGGACGGACTGCCTGCCGAGTTCCGACACAGAGGTAGCCACAGCCGTGAACTACCGCACTGTACACTGGTTGATAAAGAGATAGTAGTATACTCGTAACAACTAGTATGACACTATGACGGTATAAAGAATGAAAAAAAAACCACGGTTAGGTGGTATATATTATAATACAATTATGGATGGACGGACTGCCTGCCGACTGCCGACACAGAGGTAGCCACAGCCGTGAACTACCGCACTGTACACTGGTTGATAAAGAGATAGTAGTATACTCGTAACAACTAGTATGACACTATGACGGTATAAAGAATGAAAAAAAAACCACGGTTAGGTGGTATATATTATAATACAATTATGGATGGACGGACTGCCTGCCGAGTGCCGACACAGAGGTAGCCACAGCCGTGAACTACCGCACTGTACACTGGTTGATAAAGAGATAGTAGTATACTCGTAACAACTAGTATGACTGACTATGACGGTATAAAGAATGAAAAAAAAACCACGGTTAGGTGGTATATATTATAATACAATTATGGATGGACGGACTGCCTGCCGACTGCCGACACAGAGGTAGCCACAGCCGTGAACTACCGCACTGTACACTGGTTGATAAAGAGATAGTAGTATACTCGTAACAACTAGTATGACACTATGACGGTATAAAGAATGAAAAAAAAACCACGGTTAGGTGGTATATATTATAATACAATTATGGATGGACGGACTGCCTGCCGACTGCCGACACAGAGGTAGCCACAGCCGTGAACTACCGCACTGTACACTGGTTGATAAAGAGATAGTAGTATACTCGTAACAACTAGTATGACACTATGACGGTATAAAGAATGAAAAAAAAACCACGGTTAGGTGGTATATATTATAATACAATTATGGATGGACGGACTGCCTGCCGACTGCCGACACAGAGGTAGCCACAGCCGTGAACTACCGCACTGTACTGTGTCTGCTGCTAATATAGACTGGTTGATAAAGAGATAGTATACAACAATATACTACTATACTGGTGGTCAGGCACTGGTCACCACTAGTCACACTGGCAGTGGCACTCCTGCAGCAAAAGTGTGCACTGTTTAATTTTAAATTAATATAATATTATGTACTCCTGGCTCCTGCTATAACAACCTGCAGTGCTCCCCAGTCTCCCCCACAATTATTATAAGCTTTTATACATTGATGTGCAGCACACTGGGCTGAGCTGAGTGCACACAGACTGAGTCACACTGTGTGACTGCTGTGTATCGTTTTTTTCAGGCAGAGAACGGATATAGCAGAGAACGGATATATTAAATAAAAGTTAACTTAACAACAACTGCACTGGTCACTGTGGTAAACTCTGTCTGCACAATCTCTCTCTCTCTCTCTCTCTTCTAATCTATTCTAATGGAGAGGACGCCAGCCACGTCCTCTCCCTATCAATCTCAATGCACGTGTGAAAATGGCGGCGACGCGCGGCTCCTTATATAGAATCCGAGTCTCGCGAGAATCCGACAGCGTCATGATGACGTTCGGGCGCGCTCGGGTTAACCGAGCAAGGCGGGAAGATCCGAGTCGCTCGGACCCGTGAAAAAAAAAGTGAAGTTCGTGCGGGTTCGGATTCAAAGAAACCGAACCCGCTCATCTCTACTATTTATTATTATAATTATTATTATTATTAAGTATCATGTTTAACACATTAAAGAATATGCTCTTTCACAAGTATTGTATGTAACTTTTGATGTTTAAAATTACACCAATATTCTATTTGCAGTGTACCAGCGTTTACTATATCTTAATGAACCCATTTGGTAAATATATTCACATAAAGAGAATTGCAACCCTTAGGCAGATCAATAATTAACACTCAGTTGGAGAGAATCTAGCTCATGTATCCATACATTACTGATATAAATGCACATACATTATAATAAATAGCAGCAGGACTATGACTATCTCTACCTGAGTTGACATCAGTAGCGGATCTTGCCACAGGCAAGCAGGACTTTTGCCCGGGGCGCCGCCTTCTGGAGGGCGCCGCACCATGGTAAGATCCGCTACTGCTGTGCCCGCTGTGTCCCGCTGCCGCTGCCCGCTGTGAAGGGAACTAGATGCGTAGCGTCTAGTTTCCCTTCGTGGAGAGGACCTTTGCTGTGCGGTGCGCGATGACGTCATCGCGCACCGCACAGCATTTCAGCGGCTCTACACTACTGTAAAGGGGGCGTAACTGTCCACGCCCCCTGTATGAAGCCACACCCCTATTTCCCACCGGGGCGCAAAAAGGGCTAGAACCGGCCCTGGTTGACATAGCTGTATTTAATTACCGATAACACTAAAACTGTAGAAAAAAATAATTAGCTGCCTTGAGAGATGTAGTTATAAAGGTGAAGTATATACTTAAGATAAGTTGTAACATGTTAGATGTAGTATCTACAGTACATATTTATTAGAATAGTTATTTATTAATACTTTGTTAGTTCAAAATAAAACCTCATCTCTGTTGTAGTAGATAGTCTGTATAAACTTAATTATCCATGTTTTCATTTCTTAGACTAATTCAATTTTATTATTATTAGCATTTATTTATCTGGCATCACAAGGGTTCTACAACACCTAACAAAGTACATAAACAAATGAGCAAAACAAGAAAACAACAAATTACAGTACAAGACAATGTATGACAAATACATGGTATATACTGTAAACATTAGTGAATCAGGGAATTGTAGAGAGTATGGAGTAAAAAACAGTCTAAGAGAGGGAAAAGCACATGAGGCCTTCTCATGAGAGCTTACATTCTAAAGAGGAGGGGCAGACAACACGGGTGACACATATGGGGTAGACAGTGAGTGTGGAACAGAGGGTTAGCATGAGAGTTTGCTGAGTTTGATGAAGAAGTGGGTCTTGAGAGTCTGTTTAAAGTTTAGTAGAGAGCTGGAGAGTCTGATAGGGAGAGGTAGAGAATTCCAGAGGTAGGACGCACCACAGCTAATATCTTGGAGGCAGTAATGGGAGGAAGTAATCAGTTGGCAGGAGAGGTGGAATGAATTTGTGGAGCGAAGACGACGGGTAGGAGTGTACAGGGAGATAAGGTCAGATATGTAAATGGGAGAGGAGTGGGTCATAGATTTGTAAGTGAGTGTGAGAAGCTTTAATTGGATATGGAAGAGCAACAGGAGCCAGTGAAGGGCTACTAAGAGAGGCAAGGTGGACTTACTGTATGTAGAGGAAGATGAAGCAGCTAGCAGCATGGAGGATAGATTGGAGTTGAGAGAGGCAATTATCAGGGAGGCCAGATAGGAGGAAATAACAGTAGTCCAATCTGGAGATGACCATTGTGTAGATGTGGGTCTTAATAGCAATCAGGGTGAGAAAGGGTCTGATTCTGGAAATATTTTTGAGATGGAAACGGCAGGACTGCGAGAGGTACTGAATGTGTGGTTTGAAGGAGAGGGAGAAATCAAGAATAACCCCAAGACAGAATACTTGAGGGCTAGAGGTGATAGTTGTGCCATCAATAATAACTGAAATTGTGGGAAGTAGGTTTTTCATGATGGTGGGAAGATGATCAGCACAGTCTTAGGGCGGGATGTACTAACCTCCGCCGCTGTGTTAATTGCCGTTTTCTCTGCGATCTGAGTCACCGCTCCGCTGCCCGCTGCTACCCCTTAGCTCTCCCTTCTCATCACCGCTGCAGCCACTGAGTTTTCCTATTGCCGTAGAGCTCGCTCTGCGCTGCTCTCCCCCTGGCCATTGAAGCATGCGCACATGTCACTGCTTTTCCAGGCATGCGCACAGAGGCGTGTTGGACGCTGGATCCTGGAGGCTCCCTGCACATCTGTCACAGCTTGCCCTGAAAAGCAGTGACATGTGCGCGTGTGCCAACGGCCAGGGGGAGCGCAGCGCAGAGAGAGCTCTATGGTGATAGGAGAACTCAGTGGCTGCGGCGGTGATGAGGAGGGAGTAGAGAAAGCAGACGGGGAGCTAAGGGGTAGCGGCGGGCAGCGGAGCGGTGACTCAGAACGCAGAGAAAATGGCAATTAACGCAGCGGTGTAGGTTAGTACATCCCACCCTTAGACATGTTAAGTTTTAGAAAGTGCTGGGACATCCAAGAAGAGATAGCAGAGCGACAGTTAGAGATATGAGGAGAGAGGGGGAGAGGTCAGGGGAGGAAAGCTAATTTGATTATCATCAGCATAGAGATGATATTGGAAGTCGAATGAGCTACAAATAAATATAGTTTGTGGTATTAATTGTGTACAGAAATCAAACAGTGACAGTCCTATAATTATTTTAGCTGTTGTGTTTCAACATTTAAAACAGTTATTGTGGCATACAGAGACTCCCAATGAATGGAGCAGTGGCCCTATAGCTCTTTTTGGGGTCTGATGCAGAGGTAATTATAAGTCTGTTTTGGATCTTGCGATTTGTAGCACTGCACATATGGGGGCCGATTCAGACCTGATCGCTAGGCTGCGTTTTCTCACAGCCTATGGCCAGATCTGAACTGCGCATGCATATGCACCGCAATGCTGAACTGCGCATGCATATGCACCGCAATGCGCAGGCACGATGGACTGTGGCAACGGGGATCGCCGGTCAGCTAGGGGAGGGGATTGTGCAAAATTTCCGCACGCATGGGCTATCGCAAGGAGATTGACAGGAAGAGGGCGTTTGTGGGTGGCAACTGACCGTTTTCTGCGAGTGTTTGTAAAAACGCAGGCGTGTCCAAGCGTTTGCAGGGAGGGTTCCTGACATCAATTCTGGTCCCGGACAGGCTGATGTGATCGCAGCGGCTGAGTAAGTCCTGGGCTGCGCAGAGACTGCACAAAATCAGGTTGTACAGCTCTGCTACACATGCGTTCCCACACTTGCACAGCTAAAATACCCTCCCACTGTAGGCGGCGACTATCTGATCGCAGGGCAGCAAAAAATCACTGCCTAGAGATCAGGTCTGAATTTTCCCTATTGTGTAGCTGAGAACTCGAATTTATGATGATTCCAAGCCATATGCATCTCAACTACACATGTGGCTGAATGAGCGTAACTGAATGTCAAGTGGGGGTTCACAAATAAACTGAGTTTAGTAAGAGTGTGCCAGGGGGTGTAGTTGGAATTTTGGGCTATGCTGAGTCAGCGTGCATTTTCAGAGATCTCTGTCTGTTGACTTTTGTGAAAGATCCCATCTTAGCCTGTGGTTGAGTTTGTGAATTATGTTCAATTTATATGAGCTTCAGATGTATCTTTTGATGTGTCAATTTTTTTAAGCAATATCATTTACTGTGTGTGGCACAAGAAAATAATATATTAAAAATTAATATCCATGAACTTTAACAAATTAAAGTATTTCAATATGTTGAATCTGGTGGGCAACAATTTTCACTATTCCAGAATGTGGTTTCTTATTATATTATACTGTTATGAATTTATACTACTACCCAGTTTCTATAGAACATGATTAGATTTTGTTATCATGCATTTTATTCAGGTTTTAGAGATGAGCGGGTTTGGTACTCTGAGAACCGATCCCTACCGAACATCACGCACGTCCCGAGCCCGGATCCGAGTCCGACTTGGGACTTCCCGCCAGACTTGGAAATCAGAACGAGGCAAAACGTCACCATCCCGCTGTTGGATTCTCACGGATTTTGGATTTCATATAAGGAGCCGTGCGTCGCCGCCATTTTCACTCCAGTCCTGGAGAGCGTAGTGAGAGGACGTGTCTCCTCAGTGTCTGTGCAGGAAAGTGGTGTGGCACGTGGGGGTGGCGACCTGCTCTTATGTGTCATTCCAGTCCTGTGCTGTGCTGCATCAGTCCAGTGGTGGTGTCCTGTGCTGCCATAAGTCCAGTGGTGGTGTCCTGTGCTGCCATAGGTCCAGTGCTGCTGCTGTATAAGTCCAGTGCAGTGGTGCTGTGTAGTGCTGCATCAGTCCAGGGGTGGTGTCCTGTTCTGCCATAAGTCCAGTGGTGGTGTCCTGTGCTGCCATAAGTCCAGTGGTGGTGTCCTGTGCTGCCATAAGTCCAGTGGTGGTGTCCTGTGCTGTCAGAAGTCCAGTGCTGCTGCTGTATAAGTCCAGTGCAGTGGTGCTGTGTTGTGCTGCATCAATCCAGTGGTTGTGTCCTGCGCTTCCATAAGTCCAGTGGTGGTTTCCTGTGCTGCCATAAGTCCAGTGCTGCTGCTGTGTAAGTCCAGTGCAGTGGTCTTGTGTTGTGCTGCATCAGTCCAGTGGTGGTGGCCTGTGCTGCCATAAGTCCAGTGGTGGTGTCCTGTGCTACCATAAGTCCAGTGCTGCTGCCGTATAAGTCCAGGGGTACTGCCGTATAAGACTAGTCCAGTGGTGCAGCCGTATAAGTTCAGGGGTATATCCGTATAAGTACAGGGGTTCTACCGTATAAGTCCAGTGGTGCTGCCATATAAGTTCAGGGGTACGGCCATATAAGTTCAGGGGTACTGCCGTATAAGTCCAGTGATACTGCCGTATAAGTCCAGTCCAGTGTTGCAGCCGTATAAGTTCCGGGGTACTGCCGTATAACTTCAGGGGTACTGCAGTATAAGTCCAGGGTTACTGCCATATAAGTCCAGTCCAGTGGTGCAGCCGTATAAGTTCAGGGGTACAATATTCTATTATAATAGCTCCAAATAAAAGGGTTATTATCCAAATTATTTTTACAGAGTTTACCCTGTGTGGTGTAGAGGTACGCTCGCCTGTGCTGTATATTATTATAATAACTCCACATAAAAGGGTTATTATTATCAAAATTATTTTTACAGGCTTTGCAGTGTGTGTGTGGTTTAGGGGTACGCTCTCCTGTGCCACCAATATTGTGCGTGTATTACATCTGGGCAAATTCCAGTAAGTCCCATGTTTTGCACATACAATTAATTTGGTAGTGCAGAATCTTTTTAAACATGAAAGGAGCATGCGGGAGATGCTGTCGGTGGCCAGAAAAATTGTGGGCCACTTTCGACATTCAGCCACTGCGTGACACTCCTAGATTGACCAGGTGTTTGTGCCGCACACTTGTGTTGCTTAGCAAAGTCATCCAGCTACCTCATTGCACCTATTTTTGTTCTTTGCATGATGAGCTGTTTGGGACCTAGTTTTTAAAAGTGCCATCCTGTCTGACACTGCAGTGCCACTCCTAGATGGGCCAGGTGTTTGTGCCGCCCACTTGTGTCGCTTAGCTTAGCTTAGCCATCCAGCTTCCTCATTGCACCTCTTTTTCTTCTTTGCATGATGTGCTGTTTGGGGCCTATTTTTTAAATCTGCCATCCTGTCTGACACTGCAGTGCCACTCTTAGATGGGCCAGATGTTTGTGCCGCATACTTGTGTCGCTTAGCAAAGTCATCCAGCTACCTTGGTGCAACCTTCTGGCCTAAAAACAATATTGTGAGGTGTGAGGTATTAGAAATAGACTGGAAATGAGTGGAAATGAATGTTATTGACGTTAATAATACCATTGGATCAAAATTACCCCCAAATTCTGTGATTTTAGCTGTTTTTGTGTTTTTTTTCAAAAATCATCCAGATCCAAAACCAAAAACCCAAAAGGATGGTTTTGACAAAACCAATCCAGATCCAAAACATGATCAAGGAACCAGATCCAAAACCAAAACATGAAAATTGCCTGCCGCACATCTCTAGTTTTAATTAATTCGTATACTGTATGCAGGGCCGTAACTACGTGTGTGCCAAGTGGGCTTGGCACACAGCGCAGTTGCCCTGAGGGCGCACGGTCAGCGGCATGTAATGAGTCAAATTGACTCATCACATGCCGCCTCTGCTGTGTGCGCCGTGCGCCGCGCTGGAGGGAGAAGAGACCAGCGCTGGGCAGCGGACAAGGAGGAGGAGGGAGGGGGAGCAGGGAGCCGCAGCAGCGCTATTTCATTGGTAGTAAGCGCCGCTGCAGCATCCCCCTCTCCTTCTGTATTGGCTGCCCGGCGCTGCTATGGATGCTGGGATGCGGTTCCTTCATCCCAGCATCCACAGCAGCGCCAGGCAGCCAATACGGAAGAAGAGGGGGATGCTGCAGCGGTGCTTACTACCAATGAAATAGCGCTGCTGCGGCTCCCTGCTCCCCCTCCCTCCTCCTCCTTCTCACCTCACTGCCTGCACCGAGAGGGAGATGCCAGCACAAGGAGCCTGTCAGCGGGGAGAAGGTAAGTATATCCCTCTCTCTCTTTCTCTCTTTCTCTCTCTCTCTCTCAGGGGGACACCGTCTGCCGCAATGTGTAAAAAGGGGGCCTGGCTGCCGCAATGTGTAAAAAGGGGGCCTGGCTGCCGCAATGTGTAAAAAGGGGTCCTGGCTGCCGCAATGTGTAAAAAGGGGGACTGGCTGCCGCAATGTGTAAAAAGGGGTCCTGGCTGCCGCAATGTGTAAAAGGATACTGGCTGCCGCAATGTGTAAAAAGGGGTCCTGGCTGCCGCAATGTGTAAAGAGGGGGCCTGGCTGCCGCAATGTGTAAAAAGGGGGACTGGCTGCCGCAATGTGTAAAAAGGGACTGGCTGCCGCAATGTGTAAAAAGGGGTCCTGGCTGCCACAATGTGTAAAGAGTGGGCCTGGCTGCCGCAATGTGTAAAAAGGGGGACTGGCTGCCGCAATGTGTAAAAAGGGGGACTGGCTGCCGCAATGTGTAAAAAGGGGGACTGGCTGCCGCAATGTGTAAAAAGGGGGCCTGGCTGCCGCAATGTGTAAACAGGGGTCCTGGCTGCCGCAATGTGTAAAAAGGGACTGGCTGCCGCAATGTGTAAAAAGGGGTCCTGGCTGCCGCAATGTGTAAAAAGGGGGACTGGCTGCCGCAATGTGTAAAAAGGGACTGGCTGCCGCAATGTGTAAAAAGGGGTCCTGGCTGCCACAATGTGTAAAGAGTGGGCCTGGCTTCCGCAATGGGTAAAAAGGGGGACTGGCTGCCGCAATGTGTAAAAAGGGGGCTGGCTGCCGCAATGTGTAAAAAGGGGGACTGGCTGCCGCAATGTGTAAAGAGGTGCCTGGCTGCCGCAATGTGTAAAAAGGGGGACTGGCTGCTGCAATGTGTAAAAAGGGGGCCTGGCTGCCGCAATGTGTAAAAAGAGGGACTGGCTGCCGCAATGTGTAAAAAGGGGGACTGTCTGCTGTAATGTGTAAAAAGGGGGACGCTGTCTGCTGTAATGTATAAAAGGGGCTCTACCTGGTGTAGTGGCGCTACTGTGCAGCGTAATTTGAATAATGTAGACTACTGTGCACCGTAGTATGAATTGCTATTATTTTGTGGTCACGCCCCTTCCCGTGAAGCCACGCCCCTATAAATTTTTCACGCGCCTGCGGCGCGCACTACCCCTATCTTACATGGGGGGGGGGGCGCCACTGTCGTTTCTTGCACACAGCGCTAAAATGCCTAGTTACGGCACTGACTGTATGTATAATATAAAGCTGTTTAAATTTCTTTATGTTGTTTATGAAAACTGAAGCTCATTATTTAGGATCAGGAGATTGGTAAAAAGAAATATATCATAGAGGGGTGTGGCACAAAATGTTGCTATATGAATGTCGACACCAGAACGTTAACATTTTCTGAATGTCGATATTCAGAATTTTGAAATGGATGGGAGGTCGACATGTCAAATGTTGGCATTCACAATGTTGGTACTGTGATAGGGCCCTATACAGGATGCATTGCAAAATGTGAGAATCGCAATCTGGGCGATTATTGAACGACTGTGCATGCGTGGCGTTTGCATTGCACACGCTTTGTGGGAAATAGCAACAGAAATTGTGTACATATCGCATTGCAGCCGCTGTTTGACCGACTGTCAGCGATGACTGTCAGTGATGACCACTTCCAGCCTCTAGCGTCGCTAAAATTGTGGATGACCTTGCCTGGCACAGATATGAAAAATCTTCAATGTTCTAGTAATTGTGTATGGTTTTGTGACCAGACCGCACATTGCAATGCATTCTCAATTTCTGCAATGGCCATTTATTCTCTCTTTCTGGGCAGCAACTATTTGATCGCAGCAACTGCTTTTTAGCAGAAGCTGCATTCCTTGCTGAATGTGGTCCATAATGTTGAAATTGACAGAATGTTGGTAGTCGGCATGTTAACCATTCAGTTTTTCATTGATGTGGTATGTATCCCTAACCCTAACTGCAGCCTAACCCTAACCTCTGATATCTGTAAAAGAAAAAAAAAGGGCATTTCTGGCTTCCCACCTGTACAATGGCCCTCATTCCGAGTTGTTCGCTCGCAAGCTGCTTTTAGCAGCTGTGCACACGCTAAGCCGCCGCCTACTGGGAGTGAATCTTAGCTTAGCAAAATTGCGAACGAAAGATTCGCAATATTGCGAAAAGACTTCTCTGTGCAGTTTCTGAGTAGCTCGAGACTTACTCTTCCAGTGCGATCAGTTCAGTGCTTGTCGTTCCTGGTTTGACGTCACAAACACACCCAGCGTTCGCCCAGACACTCCTCCGTTTCTCCAGCCACTCCCATGTTTTTCCCAGAAACGGTAGCGTTTTTTCAAACACTCCCATAAAACAGCCTGTTTCCTCCCAGAAACACCCACTTCCTGTCAATCACACTCCGATCACCAGAACGATGAAAAAACCTTGTAATGCCGTGAGTAAAATACCTAACTGCATAGCAAATTTACTTAGCGCAGTCGCAGTGCGAACATTGCGCATGCGCAGTTAGCGGAAAATCGCTGCGATGCGAAGAAAATTACCGAGCGAACAACTCGGAATGACCACCAATGTCCACATTAAATTTTTGTTGACATTGTTGAATGTTGTTATTCTGTCTATGTTGACATTCTGGTGTCAATATTCTGAATGTATATCTCTTATTGATATTAAGAGAACTTATTTGTCAGACTTTGCTCTAAGGATTGGTTAATTTTATACCATCAATATACTTCTATTTACAGATTTACTCTAGCCATCAGGGCCATAACTAGGGTGGTGCAGACAGTGCTTGGCACACAGCACATATGCCCTGCACACAGCACCAAAATGTCTAGATAAGACTTTGCACCCGGGTGTCAGCCTTACGGGGATGACCCAAAAATCTCACATCTTCTACAGTGACAGGGAGTCGGGTGCTGCACTGTGACATTCTTGTGCAGCAGCTGGCTCTGAAGAGGAGCCATCAGTGCAGCCATGGTCTCCAGGGGCAGCCCTGCATCTCTTCTGGGAAAGCTGGGCATGCCCCTGGAGTGATGTAGCAGGGGCTTCCCGCAAGGCTACACCAGGTATAACTGACTTCGATGTTGTCTCTGCAGCTGTTCTAATGCTGGATTCAGCCTGTGGCCTTGCTCTACTTCTGAGCTGCTTTTTCCCCCCATTCTTTCCTCTCTAGTGACTTACCTGGCAGATTGATTGTGGCCGTTTTACTGAAGTGCCTCAGTCATTTGGTGCTAGCACAGCTTATAAATGCAAAACAACTTGCACTGGTGCTCATACTATGTGTGACCAGAGGTGTAGCTAGGCACCATGGTGCCCAGAGCAAGGGTATGTTTTGGCGTCCCCCTCCTCTGTACTGAATTGGGGTGTATGTTAGAGATGAGCGGGTTCGGTTCCTCTGAATCCGAACCCGCCCGAACTTCAGGTTTTTTACACGGGTCCGAGCAGGCTCGGATCTTCCCGCCTTGCTCGGCTAACCCGAGCGCGCCCGAACGTCATCATCACGCTGTCGGATTCTCGCAAGGCTCGGATTCTATCGCGAGACTCGGATTCTATATAAGGAGCCGCGCGTCGCCGCCATTTTCACACGTGCATTGAGAGTCATAGGGAGAGGACGTGGCTGGCGTCCTCTCCGTTTAGAGAAGAGAGAGACACAGTATTTTGGGGAGCATTATTAGGAGGAGTACTACTATACTGTATACTACTATACTACTTGCTGAAGTGATATTTATACTAGATTAGATAATAGATAGTGTGACTGTAAGTGTATTATCTGACTTGTGGGGGAGACACTGACAGTGGGGAGCAGTTAGAGTCTGAGAGCAGGACTCAGGAGTACATATAACGTACAGTGCACACTTTTGCTGCCAGAGTCAGTGCCACACTGCCATTGTTGTGACCACACTGACCACCAGTATAATAAAATATTTTGTGATTGTCTGCTTAGGCCTCGGAGTACTAGTTGCAAGTTGCAACGTGACCTGAAGTGACCACCAGTTTAATAATCAATCACCACCAGTTTAATATATATATATATATAATTGTATATAATATATATATATAATATTGTATACCACCTACCCGTGTTTTTTTTTTTTTTCATTCTTCTTTATACATACTACTATAGTAGCTTACTGTAGCAGTCTGCGGTGCTGTGCTGACCTGACAGTGTCCAGCAGGTCCGTCATCAGTCATTACATAATAAATATATATAGTACCTGTCCGGCTGCAGTACTAGTGATATTATATTGATTTCATCTCATTATCAATAATTTATCATCCAGTCTAGACTCTATATTAGCAGCAGACACAGTACGTTAGTCCACGGCTGTAGCTACCTCTGTGTCGGCACTCGGCAGTCCATCCATAATTGTATACCACCTACCCGTGTTTTTTTTTTTTCTTTCTTCTTTGTACATACTACTATAGTATAGTAGCTTACTGTAGCAGTCTGCGGTGCTGCTGAGCTGACAGTGTCCAGCAGGTCCGTCATCAGTCATCATTACCTAATAAATATATTATCTACCTGTCCGGCTGCAGTACTAGTGATATTATATATACATACATATATATATATTGATTTCATCTCATTATCAATCATCCAGTCTATATTAGCAGCAGACACAGTACGTTAGTCCACGGCTGTAGCTACCTCTGTGTCGGCACTCGACAGTCCATCCATAATTGTATACCACCTACCCGTGGTTTTTTTTTTTTCTTTCTTCTTTGTACATACTACTATAGTATAGTAGCTTACTGTAGCAGTCTGCGGTGCTGCTGAGCTGACAGTGTCCAGCAGATCCGTCATCAGTCATCATTACCTAATAAATATATTATCTACCTGTCCGGCTGCAGTACTAGTGATATTATATATACATACATATATATATATATTGATTTCATCTCATTATCATCCAGTCTATATTAGCAGCAGACACAGTACGGTAGTCCACGGCTGTAGCTACCTCTGTGTCGGCACTCGGCAGTCCATCCATAATTGTATACCACCTACCCGTGGTTTTTTTTTTTTATTTCTTCTTTGTACATACTACTATAGAGTATAGTAGCTTACTGTAGCAGTCTGCTGTGCTGCTGAGCTGACAGTGTCCAGCAGGTCCGTCATCAGTCATCATTACCTAATAAATATATTATCTACCTGTCCGGCTGCAGTACTAGTGATATTATATATACATACATATATATATTGATTTCATCTCATTATCAATCATCCAATCTATATTAGCAGCAGACACAGTACGTTAGACCACGGCAGTAGCTACCTCTGTGTCGGCACTCGGCAGTCCAGCCATAATTGTATACCACCTACCCGTGGTTTTTTTTTTTCTTTCTTCTTTGTACATACTACTATAGTATAGTAGCTTACTGTAGCAGTCTGCGGTGCTGCTGAGCTGACAGTGTCCAGCAGGTCCGTCATCAGTCATCATTACCTAATAAATATATTATCTACCTGTCCGGCTGCAGTACTAGTGATATTATATATACATACATATATATATTGATTTCATATCATTATCATCCAGTCTATATTAGCAGCAGACACAGTACGTTAGTCCACGGCTGTAGCTACCTCTGTGTCGGCACTCGGCAGTCCATCCATAATTGTATACCACCTACCCGTGGTTTTTTTTTTTCTTTCTTCTTTGTACATACTACTATAGTATAGTAGCTTACTGTAGCAGTCTGCGGTGCTGCTGAGCTGACAGTGTCCAGCAGGTCCGTCATCAGTCATCATTACCTAATAAATATATTATCTACCTGTCCGGCTGCAGTACTAGTGATATTATATATACATACATATATATATTGATTTCATATCATTATCATCCAGTCTATATTAGCAGCAGACACAGTACGGTAGTCCACGGCTGTAGCTACCTCTGTGTCGGCACTCGGCAGTCCATCCATAATTGTATACCACCTACCCGTGGTTTTTTTTTTCTTTCTTCTTTGTACATACTACTATAGTATAGTAGCTTACTGTAGCAGTCTGCGGTGCTGCTGAGCTGACAGTGTCCAGCAGGTCCGTCATCAGTCATCATTACCTAATAAATATATTATCTACCTGTCCGGCTGCAGTACTAGTGATATTATATATACATACATATATATATTGATTTCATATCATTATCATCCAGTCTATATTAGCAGCAGACACAGTACGTTAGTCCACGGCTGTAGCTACCTCTGTGTCGGCACTCGGCAGTCCATCCATAAGTATTCTAGTATCCATCCATCTCCATTGTTTACCTGAGGTGCCTTTTAGTTGTGCCTATTAAAATATGGAGAACAAAAATGTTGAGGTTCCAAAATTAGGGAAAGATCAAGATCCACTTCCACCTCGTGCTGAAGCTGCTGCCACTAGTCATGGCCGAGACGATGAAATGCCAGCAACGTCGTCTGCCAAGGCCAATGCCCAATGTCATAGTACAGAGCATGTCAAATCCAAAACACCAAATATCAGTAAAAAAAGGACTCCAAAACCTAAAATAAAATTGTCGGAGGAGAAGCGTAAACTTGCCAATATGCCATTTACCACACGGAGTGGCAAGGAACGGCTGAGGCCCTGGCCTATGTTCATGGCTAGTGGTTCAGCTTCACATGAGGATGGAAGCACTCAGCCTCTCGCTAGAAAAATGAAAAGACTCAAGCTGGCAAAAGCAGTAGCACCGCAAAGAACTGTGCGTTCTTCGAAATCCCAAATCCACAAGGAGAGTCCGACTCCAATTGTGTCGGTTGCGATGCCTGACCTTCCCAACACTGGATGTGAAGAGCATGCGCCTTCCACCATTTGCACGCCCCCTGCAAGTGCTGGAAGGAGCACCCGCAGTCCAGTTCCTGATAGTCAGATTGAAGATGTCAGTGTTGAAGTACACCAGGATGAGGAGGATATGGGTGTTGCTGGCGCTGGGGAGGAAATTGACCAGGAGGATTCTGATGGTGAGGTGGTTTGTTTAAGTCAGGCACCCGGGGAGACACCTGTTGTCCGTGGGAGGAATATGGCCACTGACATGCCTGGTGAAAATACCAAAAAAATCAGCTCTTCGGTGTGGAAGTATTTCAACAGAAATGCGGACAACAGGTGTCAAGCCGTGTGTTGCCTTTCCTCCCTTATACGTCACCTGCAGCGCATTCATAATAAGTCAGTGACAAGTTCAAAAACGTTGGGTGACAGCGGAAGCAGTCCACTGACCAGTAAATCCCTTCCTCTTGTAACCAAGCTCACGCAAACCACCCCACCAACTCCCTCAGTGTCAATTTCCTCCTTCCCCAGGAATGCCAATAGTCCTGCAGGCCATGTCACTGGCAATTCTGACGATTCCTCTCCTGCCTGGGATTCCTCCGATGCATCCTTGCGTGTAACGCCTACTGCTGCTGGCGCTGCTGTTGTTGCTGCTGGGAGTCGATGGTCATCCCAGAGGGGAAGTCGTAAGACCACTTTTACTACTTCCACCAAGCAATTGACTGTCCAACAGTACTTTGCGAGGAAGATGAAATATCACAGCAGTCATCCTACTGCAAAGCGGATAACTGAGGCCTTGGCATCCTGGGTGGTGAGAAACGTTGCTCCGGTATCCATCATTACTGCAGAGCCAACTAGAGACTTGTTGGAGGTACTGTGTCCCCGGTACCAAATACCATCTAGGTTCCATTTCTCTAGGCAGGCGATACCGAAAATGTACACAGACCTCAGAAAAAGAGTCACCAGTGTCCTAAAAAATGCAGCTGTACCCAATGTCCACTTAACCACGGACATGTGGACAAGTGGAGCAGGGCAGGGTCAGGACTATATGACTGTGACAGCCCACTGGGTAGATGTATGGACTCCCGCCGCAAGAACAGCAGCGGCGGCACCAGTAGCAGCATCTCGCAAACGCCAACTCTTTCCTAGGCAGGCTACGCTTTGTATCACCGGTTTCCAGAATACGCACACAGCTGAAAACCTCTTACGGCAACTGAGGAAGATCATCGCGGAATGGCTTACCCCAATTGGACTCTCCTGTGGATTTGTGGCATCGGACAACGCCAGCAATATTGTGTGTGCATTAAATATGGGCAAATTCCAGCACGTCCCATGTTTTGCACATACCTTGAATTCGGTGGTGCAGAATTATTTAAAAAACGACAGGGGCGTGCAAGAGATGCTGTCGGTGGCCAGAAGAATTGCGGGACACTTTCGGTGTACAGGCACCACGTACAGAAGACTGGAGCACCACCAAAAACTACTGAACCTGCCCTGCCATCATCTGAAGCAAAAGTGGTAACGAGGTGGAATTCAACCCTCTATATGCTTCAGAGGTTGGAGGAGCAGCAAAAGGCCATTCAAGCCTATACAATTGAGCACGATATAGGAGGTGGAATGCACCTGTCTCAAGCGCAGTGGAGAATGATTTCAACGTTGTGCAAGGTTCTGATGCCCTTTGAACTTGCCACACGTGAAGTCAGTTCAGACACTGCCAGCCTGAGTCAGGTCATTCCCCTCATCAGGCTTTTGCAGAAGAAGCTGGAGACATTGAAGGAGGAGCTAACACGGAGCGATTCCGCTAGGCATGTGGGACTTGTGGATGGAGCCCTTAATTCGCTTAACAAGGATTCACGGGTGGTCAATCTGTTGAAATCAGAGCACTACATTTTGGCCACCGTGCTCGATCCTAGATTTAAAGCCTACCTTGGATCTCTCTTTCCGGCAGACACAAGTCTGCTGGGGTTGAAAGACCTGCTGGTGAGAAAATTGTCAAGTCAAGCGGAACGCGACCTGTCAACATCTCCTCCTTCACATTCTCCTGCAACTGGGGGTGCGAGGAAAAGGCTCAGAATTCCGAGCCCACCCGCTGGCGGTGATGCAGGGCAGTCTGGAGCGACTGCTGATGCTGACATCTGGTCCGGACTGAAGGACCTGACAACGATTACGGACATGTCGTCTACTGTCACTGCATATGATTCTCTCAACATTGAAAGAATGGTGGAGGATTATATGAGTGACCGCATCCAAGTAGGCACGTCACACAGTCCGTACTTATACTGGCAGGAAAAAGAGGCAATTTGGAGGCCCTTGCACAAACTGGCTTTATTCTACCTAAGTTGTCCTCCCACAAGTGTGTACTCCGAAAGAGTGTTTAGTGCCGCCGCTCACCTTGTCAGCAATCGGCGTACGAGGTTACATCCAGAAAATGTGGAGAAGATGATGTTCATTAAAATGAATTATAATCAATTCCTCCGTGGAGACATTGACCAGCAGCAATTGCCTCCACAAAGTACACAGGGAGCTGAGATGGTGGATTCCAGTGGGGACGAATTGATAATCTGTGAGGAGGGGGATGTACACGGTGATATATCGGAGGATGATGATGAGGTGGACATCTTGCCTCTGTAGAGCCAGTTTGTGCAAGGAGAGATTAATTGCTTCTTTTTTGGTGGGGGTCCAAACCAACCCGTCATTTCAGTCACAGTCGTGTGGCAGACCCTGTCACTGAAATGATGGGTTGGTTAAAGTGTGCATGTCCTGTTTATACAACATAAGGGTGGGTGGGAGGGCCCAAGGACAATTCCATCTTGCACCTCTTTTTTCTTTAATTTTTCTTTGCGTCATGTGCTGTTTGTGGAATGTTTTTTGGAAGGGCCATCCTGCGTGACACTGCAGTGCCACTCCTAGATGGGCCCGGTGTTTGTGTCGGCCACTAGGGTCGCTTATCTTACTCACACAGCTACCTCATTGCGCCTCTTTTTTTCTTTGCGTCATGTGCTGTTTGGGGAGGGTTTTTTGGAAGGGACATCCTGCGTGACACTGCAGTGCCACTCCTAGATGGGCCCGGTGTTTGTGTCGGCCACTAGGGTCGCTTATCTTACTCACACAGCTACCTCATTGCGCCTCTTTTTTTCTTTGCGTCATGTGCTGTTTGGGGAGGGTTTTTTGGAAGGGCCATCCTGCGTGACACTGCAGTGCCACTCCTAGATGGGCCCGGTGTTTGTGTCGGCCACTAGGGTCGCTTATCTTACTCACACAGCTACCTCATTGCGCCTCTCTTTTTCTTTGCGTCATGTGCTGTTTGGGGAGGGTTTTTTGGAAGGGCCATCCTGCGTGACACTGCAGTGCCACTCCTAGATGGGCCCGGTGTTTGTGTCGGCCACTAGGGTCGCTTATCTTACTCACACAGCTACCTCATTGCGCCTCTTTTTTTCTTTGCGTCATGTGCTGTTTGGGGATGGTTTTTTGGAAGGGCCATCCTGCGTGACACTGCAGTGCCACTCCTAGATGGGCCCGGTGTTTGTGTCGGCCACTAGGGTCGCTTATCTTACTCACACAGCTACCTCATTGCGCCTCTTTTTTTCTTTGCGTCATGTGCTGTTTGGGGAGGGTTTTTTGGAAGGGCCATCCTGCGTGACACTGCAGTGCCACTCCTAGATGGGCCCGGTGTTTGTGTCGGCCACTAGGGTCGCTTATCTTACTCACACAGCTACCTCATTGCGCCTCTTTTTTTCTTTGCGTCATGTGCTGTTTGGGGAGGGTTTTTTGGAAGGGCCATCCTGCGTGACACTGCAGTGCCACTCCTAGATGGGCCCGGTGTTTGTGTCGGCCACTAGGGTCGCTTATCTTACTCACACAGCTACCTCATTGCGCCTCTCTTTTTCTTTGCGTCATGTGCTGTTTGGGGAGGGTTTTTTGGAAGGGCCATCCTGCGTGACACTGCAGTGCCACTCCTAGATGGGCCCGGTGTTTGTGTCGGCCACTAGGGTCGCTTATCTTACTCACACAGCTACCTCATTGCGCCTCTTTTTTTCTTTGCGTCATGTGCTGTTTGGGGATGGTTTTTTGGAAGGGCCATCCTGCGTGACACTGCAGTGCCACTCCTAGATGGGCCCGGTGTTTGTGTCGGCCACTAGGGTCGCTTATCTTACTCACACAGCTACCTCATTGCGCCTCTTTTTTTCTTTGCGTCATGTGCTGTTTGGGGAGGGTTTTTTGGAAGGGCCATCCTGCGTGACACTGCAGTGCCACTCCTAGATGGGCCCGGTGTTTGTGTCGGCCACTAGTGTCGCTTATCTTACTCACACAGCTACCTCATTGCGCCTCTTTTTTTCTTTGCGTCATGTGCTGTTTGGGGAGGGTTTTTTGGAAGGGACATCCTGCGTGACACTACAGTGCCACTCCTAGATGGGCCCGGTGTTTGTGTCGGCCACTAGGGTCGCTTATCTTACTCACACAGCTACCTCATTGCGCCTCTTTTTTTCTTTGCGTCATGTGCTGTTTGGGGAGGGTTTTTTGGAAGGGACATCCTGCGTGACACTGCAGTGCCACTCCTAGATGGGCCCGGTGTTTGTGTTGGCCACTAGGGTCGCTTAGCTTAGTCATCCAGCGACCTAGGTGCAAATTTTAGGACTAAAAATAATATTGTGAGGTGTGAGGTATTCAGAATAGACTGAAAATGAGTGTAAATTATGGTTTTTGAGGTTAATAATACTTTGGGATCAAAATGACCCCCAAATTCTATGATTTAAGCTGTTTTTTAGTGTTTTTTTAAAAAAACACCCGAATCCAAAACACACCCGAATCCGACAAAAAAAATTCGGTGAGGTTTTGCCAAAACGCGGTCGAACCCAAAACACGGCCGCGGAACCGAACCCAAAACCAAAACACAAAACCCGAAAAATTTCCGGCGCTCATCTCTAGTGTATGTTACATTTGAAAAGAAACAATATTTAAAAATCTGAAATCAGTGACAGGGCCGGTTCTAGGCCCTCTGGAGCTCAGGGTGAAATTTTCTTTTTTGGTGCCCCCATGTTTAAAATAGGGTCAGTGTGTGCCGAAGGTTTGCAACAACAATATAGGTACATGGCAGTATGGATGGTGTTAGCATAGTTAGCATTACTGCCTCACAGCACTGAGGTCATGGGTTTAATTCCCACCATGGTCCTAACTGTGATCAGTTTGTGTATTCTCCCCGTGCTAGTTTTCGGGAACTCCAGTTTTTTCCTACAGTACAAAAATTAACCTAATTGGCTCTCAACAAAATGAACACTGTTGTGTGTGTGTGTGTGTGTGTGTGTGTGTGTGTGTGTGTGGGGGCCCCCTCCCCCATCTGCTTCTCCTCCTCCTAATCTGCAGCTACCAGTACAGTGGTCTACGGGAAGGAGGGGTGGCAGACGGCAGCGCACCCTCTAACTTTTTTGGTGCTCGGAGCTTGCGCTCCAACAGAGCCACCCTCGCTACTCCCCTGTGTGTGGCCACCACATACTCAGCTAAAAAATCAAGGGACTGTACTCCGGGACATAAAATATGCAAAGTGTACTAAAAAAAAGCAAGTGAGTTAATTCCATATAGAGAAAACACACTGTATTTGTGTAATTACATGTATGAGAGAACAAGAAAGCACTATTTATGCCAAATGGATTGATGTGTAATTAACTTACTTGCTTTTTTCAATACACTTGCATTTTATTAAGTCTCAGAGTGCATATATGCTGTTCCTTCTACTACTTACACTAGAAATGAAAGGACATGAATCATCTCAATAATAAAGCTACTGCAAGCTATCCTGTGAGCACCTATTGCTTTAATATGAATTCATCGTAACTTGGGGCTTGATTCAGAGGTGGACTCAGTGCAGATGCTTGCACAGTTGAGCAACAGGTCAAAAGGTCGACATGAGTTTTTCAAATTCTTTTTCATTTTTTGGATTTTTTCATACTTATCGATCCACGTGTATTACAATTGGAACGGTAATCCTTGCCCTAAGCATGACGAGCGAAGCGAGCCATGCGAGGGGACACGGTACACTAATTGGGGTTCCCCGTCACTTTACAAAGAAAACGACGCCAAAAACAGTCAAAAAACCCATGTCGACCTTTTGACCTGTTGACCTAGTACATGTCGACCCAAATGACCATGTCGACCTATTGTCCCTGTCGACCTAATACATGTTGACCTTCCATGGTTGACCTAATGACTGTCGACCTAAGTTGTGTCTATCCAACGACCCATACCCTACTTGAGAATCCTTCTGCAATCCATAGTTGGTTCAGATTGGAGACTGGGAGGTGACCTAAATACTTCATGAAAAGGGAGGTGTCATGAATATGCAATGGGAGTGTCATGGGCGTGTTTCAGCTTGCGGTTTCTAGGCAGGGGATGCTCAAGGTATCGATGTTGTGACCAATGGGACATCAGTGCTGGAGAGATGGATTCCACCAGCGCACTTGAGCATTGCTCATATATGACTTGCAGAATCCATTGCACAGCAGTGCACAAAAGGAATGATTGAACTTCTGTTTTTCAGTGAGAAATTGTACATGCGCATGATCTATGTGCCCTTCTCAATCAGGCCCTTGTTGATCTACAACTAATAGCAGAAGGTTTTTGTTGAAAACTTAAACTTTCCCCTTCCCCTGCTGAATTATTTATTTACTTTTTCACTTGTATCTTCTTTGTATGTTCATCTAATTCTCATCTTTGCCATTTCTACTGGCCAAGAGGATCATATTCACGGCTTCTTTGCTGTCTTCTTCACATGCACCAAAGGAAAAATAGAGCACTGGGCTAGGTACGTAGTCGGTAAGCGGCACAATTGATATTCATTGCATGCAGTGCATAATCCATAGCGCCAGACAGCGCACAGCATAAAGTAGGCGCTAATTAGGAGCTGAGTTACAGTTTTGGGAGTGGTCACTCCCCCTTCAACCTCCTGGCTACAGCTCTGGTACACAGAAGATGATGCCTGTTAGCAAATAGGTTGCATACTACAGACCACAGATGCATTCACATAATAAGATAATATACACATATTGTGGATATACACATATGGATGGATTTACACGTATGGGTGGATATACTTGTATGGGTGGATTTACATGTATGGTTGGATATTCATGTATGAATGGTGATAGAGTGGAAGCCATGTTTTTAACTAACATGACTCCATTGTGTGTTCAATTGATAAACTAAAATAAGACACAGGCATATTAGAAAGGTTTTGTTTAAAAGAAAGTTAGATTTCAGTCAGGAATGTACCCATGTAACATAATTCATTTTTAATTAGCATGTTTCTCTTTATCTTTAACTAACATATATAGTGGTAGATGCTCAATTAGCTTAGTGATATCACTCAGGTGCTTGCAAGGGAGGAGTATTTCTAAGCAAGAAAAAAAGCATTTTGTTTCCTCCAGCACCCTGATTGATAACAGTAACCAGATTTAAATCCTACACAATATTAGAATTCAGAGATCTTGGTTACATATATGTGTGCAAATGTATGAATAAGCCCCCAAACTGCGTCAAGGCCTCTCTGTATATTGGGGGTCCCTAGCGCTATATCTAGGTGCAGGGTGCGGCACCCCAAAAATCAGCATAAGCCAGAAAGCCCAGGGCAGCATACCAGTGAAAAAACTATTGTGTTAATAAATTAGTGTTAGGAATGAGATGTAATTAAAATAAAGAAATAGTGTTAGTGAAGAAATTAGTAAATAATAAGTGTTCATAGAATGTAATGGTATGGCACACTAGAGCCATACAGTCCAGCCAATCCAGGGGCACCGCATCCCACACCTCAATTACCTCAATCTGGGTCTATGATTAACTATCAAGGAGCCACATGATAATGGCTCCTTACTTAATATATCTAAGCTAAGAGCTACCTACCTTGGAGCAACCCCATAGTGCTCCATATGACATATCAGGACCTGCACCTCCTCCTAATGCAAGATCCTATCTGCCTCTCAAAATAGACATATATAGTGGTAGACGCTCAATTATCTTAGTGAAATCACTCAGGTGCTTGCAAGGGTGGGGTATTTCTATTCATCTTTAACTAGTTAGAACCACAAGATATATGCTTATATGGATTCGGTATGAAATCCCAACAGTCAGAATCCCAGCACTCGAAATACCAATGTCAGGATTCCGACAGTCAGAATCCCAACCTTGAGCGCAGTGTGTGGTTCGCTGCACTCCCCACACTTTGGGCATGGTGGTGACCTAATCTTTTCCCCCTCTGGTGGTGGAATGGACCACCACCCAAAGGGGGATTTCGAGCGGTAGCCGGGATTATGACCGCTTGCATTTCAACGTGTGTCGGGTAGAGATGTGCCCCGGACATTTTTCGGGTTTTGTGTTTTGGTTTTGGATTCGGTTCCGTGGCCGTGTTTTGGATTCGGACGCGTTTGGCAAAAAAAATTTGTCGGATACGGGTGTGTTTTGGATTCGGGTGGTTTTTCTTTCAAAAACCCCTCAAAAACAGCTTAAATCATAGAATTTGGGGGTCATTTTGATCCCATAGTATTATTAACCTCAATAACCATAATTTCCACTCATTTCCAGTCTATTCTGAACACCTCAAACCTCACAATATTATTTTTAGTCCTAAAATTTGCACAGAGGTCGCTGGATGACTAATGTAAGTGACCCAAGTGGCCGGCACAAACACCTGGCCCATCTAGGAGTGGCACTGCAGTGTCAGACAGGATGGCACTTAAAAAAATAGCCCCCAAACAGCACATGATGCAAAGAAAAAAAGAGGTGCACCAAGGTCGTCTGACGAAGTCCTGCGTGACGAACCGCGTAGGGGTGCTGCCTGGCGTGAAGGAGCAGACGGCGTTGGTGAGCCTGCTGATCGTTACTGCTTGTGGTATATCCACTAAATATCTGTTACTATATGATTATACCTACGGTGGTTGAGACCGCCACATTTGGTACGTCACTTTTAAACCGATTGTGTGTAAAGAAGTTTAAATAAACCTTGCTTGAAATTGGTTGATGCACTATGAGGCGCCCTTTCTCACTCTCATTCTATATATATATATATATATATATATATATATACTGGTGGTCAGCAAAATTCTGCACTGTCCTCCTACTATATACTGCGCACAACTACAATGCAGCACAGATATGGATAGTATACTTGACGACACAGAGGTAGAGCAATGGACTACTGTACCATACTGCTATATATATACTGGTGGTCAGCAAAATTCTGCACTGTCCTCCTACTATATTCTGCGCACAAGTACAATGCAGCACAGATATGGATAGTATACTTGACGACACAGAGGTAGAGCAATGGACTACTGTACTTTACTGCTATATATATACTGGTGGTCAGCAAAATTCTGCACTGTCCTCCTACTATATTCTGCGCACAAGTACAATGCAGCACAGATATGGATAGTATACTTGACGACACAGAGGTAGAGCAATGGACTACTGTACCGTACTGCTAAATAAATATATATATATATATATATATATATATATACTGGTGGTCAGCAAAATTCTGCACTGTCCTCCTACTATATACTGCGCACAACTACAATGCAGCACAGATATGGATAGTATACTTGACAACACAGAGGTAGAGCAATGGACTACTGTACCATACTGCTATATATATACTGGTGGTCAGCAAAATTCTGCACTGTCCTCCTACTATATACTGCGCACAACTACAATGCAGCACAGATATTGATAGTATACTTGACGACACAGAGGTAGAGCAATGGACTACTGTACCGTACTGCTATATATATATATACTGGTGGTCAGCAATATTCTGCACTGTCCTCCTACTATATTCTGCACACAAGTACAATGCAGCACAGATATGGATAGTATACTTGACGACACAGAGGTAGAGCAATGGACTACTGTACTGTACTGCTATATATATACTGGTGGTCAGCAAAATTCTGCACTGTCCTCCTACTATATTCTGCGCACAAGTACAATGCAGCACAGATATGGATAGTATACTTGACGACACTGAGGTAGAGCAATGGACTACTGTACCGTACTGCTAAATAAATATATATATATATATATATATACTGGTGGTCAGCAAAATTCTGCACTGTCCTCCTACTATATACTGCGCACAACTACAATGCAGCACAGATATGGATAGTATACTTGACAACACAGAGGTAGAGCAATGGACTACTGTACCATACTGCTATATATATACTGGTGGTCAGCAAAATTCTGCACTGTCCTCCTACTATATACTGCGCACATCTACAATGCAGCACAGATATGGATAGTATACTTGACAACACAGAGGTAGAGCAATGGACTACTGTACCGTACTGCTATATATATTATACTGGTGGTCAGCAAAATTCTGCACTGTCCTCCTACTATATACTGCGCACAACAACATTGCAGCACAGATATGGATAGTATACTTGACGACACAGAGGTAGAGCAATGGACTACTGTACCGTACTACTATATATATATATATATATATATATATATATATAGTGGTCAGCAAAATTCTGCACTGTCCTCCTACTATATACTGCACACAACTACAATGGAGCACAGATATGGATAGTATACTTGACGACACATAGATAGAGCAATGGACTACTGTACCGTACTGCTATATATATATATATATATATATATATATACTGGTGGTCAGAAAAATTCTGCACTGTCCTCCTACTATATACTGCGCACAACTACAATGCAGCACAGATATAGATAGTATACTTGATGACACAGAGGTAGAGCAATGCACTACTGTACCGCACTGCTATATATATACTGGTGGTCAGCAAAATTCTGCACTGTCCTCCTACTATATACTGCGCACAAGTACAATGCAGCACAGATATGGAGCATTTTCATGCAGAGAACGTAGATATTTGCAGCACACTGAGCACAGATATTTGCAGCACACTGAGCACAGATATTTGCAGCACACTGAACACAGAAACTGAGAGAACGCAGCCACGTCCTCTCGCTATCATCTCCAATGCACAAGTGAAAATGGCGGCGACGCACGGCTCTTTATATGCAATACGAATCTCGCGAGAATACGACAGCGGGATGATGACATTCGTGCGCACTCGGGTTAACTGAGCAAGGCGGGAAGATCCGAGGCTGCCTCGGAACCGTGTAAAATAGGTGAAGTTCGGGGGGGGGGGGGGGGGTTCGGATCTCGAGGAACCGAACCCGCTCATCTCTAGTGTCGGGATTCTGGCGTTGGTATTTTGACCGACGGGATCCCGACAGTCGGGAAATTAATTGCGTCCCACTTATACTAAAGCTAAGAATATATGAAGGAATGTAGACTAATTATATTTTGCAGGTGTCCATTGTCAAATGTATCTTGTCCAAGGCCAAAGAATATTTTTGTAAACTATAAAAAAATTACTTCTTGTCAATTAGCATGAATTGTGCTTTTTGAAAGTATGTAGTTATTTTGCTTAATATTTTAGGCAATACTGCCCTCTATTGTTGAATTGCATAATCGGGGCAGCACGGACGGTGTAATGGTTAGCATTACTGCCTCACACCACTGAGGTCATGGGTTTGATTCCTATCATGGTCCTAACTGTGTGGAGTTTGTATATTCTCCCTGTGCTTGCGTGGGTTTCCTCCTACAATCCAAAAATATACTGGTGGGTCAATTGGCTCACAACAAAATTAACCCTAGCATGAATGTGTGTGCGTGTACATATTTTAGGGAACATAAATTGTAAGCACCACTGGGGCAGGGACTGATGTGAATCGCCAAATATTCTCTGAAAAGTGTTGCGGAATATGTGTGCTCTATATAAATAACTGGTAATAATAATATGTACAACTAATTGTTGACGCATGTGCAGTTTGTAATCAGATAACAATGAGTGAACTATATAACCGTACCTCCCAACAGTCCCATTTTTTTGAGACTGACGAGCTGTCCCACCCAGGGAGGGGAAGGGGGGAAGTTGAGAGATTCCTGTCACTGCTGTTCTGCTTAGCAGAGCAGCGGAGCATAGACACTGTGTGCATGCGCATAGCGTCTATTTAGTGGAGACAGAGGTAGAGAGGGCGTGCCTACAGCTCACAGAGCGCTGGTCATGCCCCCTCAGTGACAAAAATGGGGGCATGGCTCACGGTCGCAGGCCCTCCGCAAAGACACGCCCCCTTTCACATAGACCACACCCCTTTTGCACAGGTGTTGCTCTCCCTGGTTTTCAAATATTGGGAGGTATGTATAACCCTTTTTCACACAGAATAAAGAGTCAGAGTGTTTTTAGAAACACACAAAGCTAGTTATGTTAAATTACTCTCTGTGGTCTCATCCCATACTTCCCAACTGTTCTGATTTTCGCGGGACAGTCCCGTTTTTAGGGGACTGTCCCGCTGTTCCACCCGCAGCCTGCAGTGTCCTGCGGTGGGAGGGGGGGGGAGTTGGGAGGTTCCTGGCACTCTGTTCTGTCTAGCAGAGGAGTAGTGAATAGATGCTGTGCGCATGTGCGCAGCAACTATTCACAGAAGACAGAGGGGTTGGGGCATGGCCAGCAGCTCACAGAGCGCTGGACATGCCCCCTACGTGACGAATCTGGGAAGCGTGGCTTGCGGACGCATCATCCCGCTAATCCACACCGCCTTTTCAGAGGCAGGCGCGCCAGAGTCCCACTTCACCTTCCTCAATGTTGGGAGGTGTGCCATCTGTATGCTGATTGGAAGACAGATATTGCTTGTTGTAATTCAGTGAATTGAGGGGTGACAGAAGCACCCAGATTTATCAGTGGATATACATGTATGGGTGGATTTACGGGATCTGGTCTGAAGATCGACACTGTCTAGGTCAACAATGTTTAGGTCGACCACTGTAGGCCGACAGTCACTAGGTCGACAGGGTCTGAAGGTCGACAGGTCAAAAGGTCGACATGAGTTTTTCACATTTTTTTTTTCTTTTTTTGAACGTTTTCATACTAAACGGTCCACGTCGACTACGATTGGAATGGTAATCTGTGCCGAGCTAAGCGAGGCACATTGCACGAAGCATGGCGAGCGAAGCGAGCCATGCGAGGGGACACGGTGCACTAATTGGGCTTCCCGGTCACTGTACGGAGAAAACAACACCAAAAAAACATGAAAACCTCATGTCGACCTTTTGACCTGTCGACCAAGCACATGTCAACCTAGAAACCCTGTCGATCTTCAGACCCTGTCGACCTAGTGACTGTCGACCTGTAGTGGTCAACCTAAACATTGTCGACCTAGACACTGTCGATTTGATGATCCACACCCGGATTTACACATGCATGTTTCTGTTGAGCAATTTACATCCAACTGCACCCTGCAATAGTCGCATGCTACTTGCTGCAAAAATAGCTTTCAGTAATATAATCAGTTTCCGCTACATAATTAGTCAAGAGTGACTGATATACATGTGGACGTGAATAACTTCTGTCTTCAGATTACTTACTGTATTTTATTTACGGGAAAGATTTTTTGCTCACCTTACCACTGACTAATGTTTTCTACAGTGTAAAACATTTTTATTTAGGATACGCTACTGAGGGTTAAAAATAAAAACATTATTTCTAGGTTGCTTTTTTTCCCCAATTTAATATTGGCATACAGTTCACAAGTAAAGCTGGGGTTTCAGTTTACTGATGAAGGCAAGTGGTTTTTGAGTAGGTATTAACAGTACTCATGAGTTCTTAGCAGTAACATACCTGTTTTTAGAAGCGTTCATTCATCATGATACCACTTCAATATTTTCTAGGTAAACCTGACTGACAGACACCCATAGTTATCCTTTGCAGGAAGGTAATGCTTTTTTAATTAGCTGTTAGGATATTGAATTTCTTTTGTGTGGTTTTCATGTTGTTGTACTATGAGTGTGGGCGTGAGGAGAAGAGATGTTGACACATATTTGTTTTGCTTAGTTGCATTATTAAAAATGTATATTTGTCATATGAACAGTATAATATGTCCTAAAATCATTTACATTTGACAAAAATGGTATATGCATGCTATAAATCTGAATATAACTCATTTTAATTGCAGTAACTTCCTTAATGTGAGGAATATAGATCGGTAACATTGATATTTTAAAACCAAAGGCCTATATTTTGCATAACAATAAAACATTGCAGAAACTATCTACATACAATACATGACAAACCATTCATATCTACTTGTACTGTTTCTCCAACTTCAAATGAAAATATTTTTGAAAAACAAAGTAGTTTATACTGTATGTAATTAATATTTCACTACAATATGTAAACCACTTCTGACTGAGGGGGTCATTCCGAGTTGATCGCACCAAGCAACTTTTTGCTGCTGGTGCGATCAACTAATCTCCGCCTATGGGGGAGTGTATTTTAGCTTAGCAGGGCTGTGATCTCTTGTGCAGCCCTGCTATGCTAAAAAAGGTTTGTGTAAAAGAAGACCAGCCCTGGACATACTTACCCAGTGCGACGATCTCAGCGATGATGGTGCCGGCTTTGACGTCAGACATCCACCCTCCGTCCTCCTGGACACGCCTGCATTTTCAGTACCACTCCCTCAAAAACGGCTGCCAACGGACAGGTGACACCCCGGAATGCCTTCCTTCTATCAATCTTCTTGCGGTCGCCGCTGCGACCGCTTTCTACGTAACCAGCGTCATTGCCCGCAATGACGCACGTACCAGGTACCGGGTCGCATTGATCCAGGTAGCCCATTCAAACTGCACCTGACCCGGTAATAACCCTTCTTCATTCCTGGGTTGAATTACTGGGTCAGGCGACCCGGGATTTCTGGAGTGACCCTTTCACACCGAACAGCAACCTGTGTCGACCTGGCAATATACTGTATCGATACCGGGTTATTTGTGCAGTGTGAAAGGGGTATCACTGGGCTAATTCAGTTATCAATGGCATGAGGTCTTGATGTGCAGCTCACCACCGATAACTGCAGTACTGCAACGTCACAGATTAATTGGCACATCTGCATTTTGTTTGGGCGTGAGATGGAGAAGCGTTATACTGTATAACAAGGTTGGATTTTGTGATTGACCACTATTAGAAGCAGAATTTCTATGAGCAACACACTGCAGTTTCTTCTAGACTACAGTCCTACTCCCAGACATACTGAAATGAAATTGGAAGTAACAAAACTGTAAAAGAAAAACACTAAAACTACAGCAGAAAAACATGCTTTCTTTCTTTCTTACATTCTACTCTCTATTTGGGTGATATTCAGTTAGTTCTTTTTTAGGGTGGCTATATATTCAAGAGAAAGAATCATGCTCACTATGTAAGCTGGCAATGTAAGGTCTTTGACACAGATATCCAATAACATACTGAGGCGAAGCAATTATGAAAACCTTTAATCTCTAAAATCATTTACCCAGTAAATCCACAGAGAAAACTCCATACAAGCAGATTAACAGAAAGTAGCATTATGTGCAAGCTCAATCAGAAACTTATATATTCAAGCAACGTGACTGTGACGACACAGCCTGCATCTCGTGTCGCACAGCGGTAAGACACGTGGTTACTTTCCTAGCCCTGGTCCTACCTATGGACTACACTAATTGCCAATATATTATTAGGTATATGCTAGGCAATATTGTATTGTATTGTGTTATTATTATATTGTACAGTTATGGTTTACTGTACCCCTGTGCATTTATTATTCATGTACATACTGTATTATAATTAAAGCCCTTTGAATTGCTGCAGTGTGAGTTGAGCTGTGAATTTAAAATTGTATTATTCTATTGTTTGTACTGTTCTGGTTCACTGTACCCTGAAAGCTCTCACTGACTGACTGACTGACTGACTAACTGACAGATTGACTCATTACTAATTCTCTTACTTCCCGATATGTTAGAAAGCTGAACTTTAACATAGGTATTCTTCAGGTGGGAAATAGGAAAACTATGTAATTAGAATTTTAATAAACCTCCCCTAAGGGGATGAAAATGAGGTTGACATAATGACGTCATTACTGATGCGTGTCTTATGTTGAGTGAACAATAACGCCCAAACAGACAATCAGATCAAAATTTGTATTGCACCTCCAGTGTGTAGAATTTAATAAACTACAAAAATGCAAAAGCCCTCACTCACTCATCACTAATTCTCTTACTTCCCGTTATGTTAGGAAGATGACATTTAACATAGGCATTCTGCAGGAGGAAAAGAGGAAAACTACGTAATTAGAATTTTAATAGGGGGATGAAAAGGGGGTTGACATAATGACGTCATGACCGCTGCGTGGCTTGCGCTGCATGAACGATAATGCCCAAATGGACAATCAGATCAAAAATTGGATTGCACCTCCAGTGTGTAGAATTTAATAAACTGCAAAAATGGTCTCGTCACCTCTTACCGTATCTGCTATGGGTGCTCCTCGGGTAATGCCAAGAACCATGGATCAATATTTACTTACATTAAGACGTCTTAAATTTACATCTCTATAGATTTACCAAATTTATAATACTCATTTATATTTACAACCGTGAAAATCAGAAATTCCCGTGCGAAGAACGGTTAGAATAGCTAGTATATAATAAAAGCCCTTTGAAATGCCGCAGTGATCTGTGAATTGAAAAATGGATAATGATCACATTAGAGAAGAGCAACCAAATAATATTGCTTCAGCTGCCACCAAGACATAATGATGACAATAGTAGTCCTCAACATCATCTACTAAAGCCAATGCTCAAGGGCAGAGAGGGTTTAAGTCAGGGCATCTAAAATAAAAAACCCACTATACATTGGTAAAGAAAAAAAAATACCTCTAATAAGGGGAAAGTTTGGTGAAGAAAAACTTAAACTTGCCAACATGCCATTCACCACACGCAGTGGCAAAGAAAGACTTAGACCTTGGCCTTTATTATGAGTGGTGGTTCTGTAACTGTCAGTGAAGCATCTTCTTCTGCCTCTAATAATGATGCAAGACCTTTTCACTCAGAGTCTAGAAGAGCTGTTAAAAAATGAAAATCACTAAGGCAGTAGAACAAACTATGTGTAACCGTCACACATCCCTAAGGAGAGTCTAGAGGTGTTCATGTGAGTCTGACATTTGTCATATTGTCCCATAGAGAAGCATATTTTGCCTCCTTCCACAATTTCTGCACCAACTGCACATGTGAGGAGCAATACAAGTAAAGTGGGTGATGAGGGCATTATAGAAATTGAGGATACTTATGTGGAAGTGGAACAGGATGAGAGTAATATGTGTGTACTACTACTATCTGACAGAGGATGTTGATGATGTTGTTTGTGTAAGTCAGCAGCCAGTTTCTGCAGTTCTTGTCTGTGATAAAAAAGAAAGCCATTGTTATGAATGGACATAAGACCAAAAAAAATCCATTCTCTTGGGTGTGGAGTTATTTTTACACAAATCCTGACAAAGTTTGTGAAGGCAGATTATAACATCAGATATGCCACCTCTTCGTTCATCCGACCAATTAACCATCTCAACTCCCATTCACTGTCAGTACACATGGGTAGGAAGAAGACATTACTGGGTATTCAGCGCAGGTCTCATTTTTCTCTTTCTCACTCTATATAGCACATCTTTCAAGTTTGCAATTTGGACAGTGAAATAGAACTATTGTATTGTGCTTACCTAAATGGCAACTGCATAGGACAGACTTGATGTACTACATTGCTAAGCATTCCCTGCAAAAACAAAATTGTGGTACACTTACCATCCATGTATACTCATGTTAAATGTGTTCTACCTATAGCAGTTCCTATCACAATTGTTATTCAAGACTGAATGTATAATTTCAGTGTCTGTAAATCAAGGAGATTTTCAACACATCCCTTTAACTCTGTTTTGCACCAACAGGGAAATATTGGGTATACTGTATGTTTATATGCATACAGTGCTGGATTAAGAGGGGGGGGGGACATAGGGGGTGAGTACCCCAGTCCCTTCTGTCTCTGGGGGTCCCCTTGGCCAGAGCTGCTCAGACCCAGCTCGACCTCTCCAGGGACAATTTTGCTCATCTCCAGGCTCTGTTGACAGCAGTAGCACTCTCAGCAGCTGAACAGCAGCTGCTGGGAGAGCTGCTGCTGGCGGCAGACCCTGGAGAGAAGTGGAATCATCCCTGACCACCTACATCCATCTGTCTGCACAGCTACAGTGCACCCGGCATGCTTGCTCACAGTCGCTCCTCTCCTCCAGCGGCTGGTAACACTGACAAGTAGATGGCGCTGCTGCTGCAGAGCGCAACTGACACTGGTGGATGAGACGTGACATCTCATCCACCAAGAAGGTGACGTGGAGTGGGACTTTTGAGGCTGGACTGAAGCCTGACAATGCTGGGACACTCTGGGAGGACTGAGCTGAACGTGGGAAAAATAATTACATATATTATATAAGGGGTGAGGGCAGATCTTTAAAGTTATAAGGGGTGGGGGTGATCATTTTATATATATATATATATATATAAAAGGGTTGGGGTGAGAGGTGGATCATTAAATATACTCTATGGGGGGAGAATATCATTGAATATATTATATAAGGGGTGGCAGGTGAGGGGAATCAAATATATGTATTATGGGGCAGAGGTGATGAGGTGCTGGGAGGGGGAGGACACACACCTACCCACCTCCCTGGGCTAAGCCAGGGCACGGTCCTCATATGTAAGGGAGGGCCCCACTGTCTTAAGTGCCCTGGGCCCCCTGGAGGCTTAATCTGGCCCTGTATGCATGGGATATTCACTAATGGGCAAGTGCTTATTGAATCATTTCTTATGACCAGTTTTCTATGCAAACCTGTTTAATTTGTTTTCTTTGTACTGTAATAGTATTGGTACTATTTTTTATATTATCCCTTGAAACAGATGGATATTTATAAACAGTGACCTGTTTTTGAAAGAACCAACTCACAATATTTACCTTGTTAAGGGTAACATCTCTGTAACTTTTTGAAACGAAGATGTGTGGATATGTGTTAAACATGGACTTCCTCAGTTTAACAGATTATTGATTTGCAGGAAATCTGAAGAAGGTACTGTAAGTGTATCTCTCCTAAAACTGTTCTTGGTATAAAATTATTGTGAATTCTACACTAGATAAAGTCACTACAACCAAGCTATAATTTTTCCATTGCCCAAAGACCCAAGGCTATATGTACTAATTACCATCAATTGATTATAGCCACTGTATTGTATTCTTACATGGCTGACAAATCGACACCATTTTGTCGACCACAGCTCCACCATAATATATTAGGTGAGAGACATTCTATATGACTATTGGTTCCTTCCTTTGAGTGAAACACTACAATCTGTCATTTTAAACAGTTATTAAAGGGATACTTTAGACACAAATTCTATTTTTAATATACATTTAATAAAGGTAAAATATAAACCACATACTATATCCATAAGAGTGCCCCCCTAAAGAAAATTTCATTCCTAGTGTTTTGGCTCTCTTGCAAAAACAACCTCCTATGATATAAACCGTCATTTTTCCTCAGGGGCGCATTACCAACAATCAAATACCATGGGTATTTCACCCATTACCTACTCAAACTGTTGGTCTTAACATTCTTATCCTTAATTGTTCTTTAAGCAGTGCAGGATCACCCCTATTTATTATAACCTTTGTGAAGGCATCTGATCCATTTGTGAAGCCAAAGTTAGTAGTGATAGAGATGTTAGCCATCTAAGCACCTCATCCATGTTATGTCATTTGTGGCGGGATCTTGACATTTGTTTTGTGAGATAATAAGTAATTAACACCCTCATTATCAATTAGTGATTGGAGGTACAGTAGTCCTTCCAAAAAACTGTTTTGTAGGGACCCAAACAAACCAAGCACTTCAGCCACAAAAGTGGCAGTCCCTGTTGCAAAACTGCTTGCTTTGTTAAACTGTGCATATCCTTTTTAATATCCAACATAAGGCTGGTTGGTAGAACTCAAGGACAATTCCATTTTCACCACTTTTGTTTTCTATCATTGCTGTGTGGCAAGGTTTTATAGATGTGCTATAAGCTGCCGTGTGTTTCTGCTACTGCTCTGTTGCTTACTAACCAGCCAGCTCGCTTCAGCCTTTGCCTAAACTGTATGAAAACAATATTGTGAGCCATGAGGTGGTCAAAACTGACTGCAAATGACTGAAAATTAATGTTATCAAGGTTTATAATACTGTAGGTACAAACAAGGGCCCAAAATGTGTTATTTGTGCTTATCCCAACCTTAACTAAAATCTGTAATCTCTCTCTCTCTACTGGCATCTTTCCATCTCTGTTTAAACATGCAGTGATTACTCCCATTCTGAAAAAACACAACTCTGACCCTAACACACTCTCTAACTACCGTCCCATTTCTCAGCTACCCAGTCCCTCCAAGCTACTTGAGAGACTTGCCTACACTCGCCTTACACACTTTCTTAACTCCCACAACTTACTGGACCCACTTCAGTCAGGCTTTCGTGCCCAACACTCCACGGAGACGGCACTGACCAAAGTAGTGAATGATCTGGTCACTGCTAGATCAAAAGGCCATTACACACTACTTATTCTTCTAGATCTCTCTTCTGCTTTTGACACTGTTGACCACTCTCTTCTCATACAAACACTAGAGTCCCTAGGTCTTCAGGACACAGCCCTTACTTGGTTCTCATCCTACCTATCTAATCGATCTTTCAGTGTTCACTTCTCTGATTCTACCTCCTTTTCTCTACCTCTATCAGTTGGCGTACCGCAAGGCTCAGTCTTAGGTCCTCTGCTTTTCTCAATCTATACCTCCTCTCTTGGTAAACTAATCAGCTCCTTCGGATTTCAGTATCATTTGTACGCTGATGATACTCAATTCTACCTATCCTCCCCAGATTTATCACCATCTGTATTGGCTCGTGTCACTGGATGCCTGTATGCCATTTCATCTTGGATGTCATCTCGCCATCTCAAACTCAACATTTCCAAAACAGAATTAATTATTTTCCCACCAGCTAAGGGTAGTTACCAACCTGATATTGCCATAACTGTTGGCAATGCAACTATCCACCCTACCCCACAAGCTCACTGCCTAGGTGTCATCCTTGACTCTGAACTGTCGTTTGTTCCACATATTCAATCTGTCTCTAAATCATGTTACATGCACCTCAAAAACATATCCAAAATACGCCCTTATCTTACACAAGACACTGCAAAAACTCTGATCCATGCACTCATCATCTCCCGCATTGATTATTGTAATAGTCTCCTTACTGGTCTTCCCAAATATAGGCTCTAACCACTTCAATCCATTTTAAATGCAGCTGCAAGGCTAATCTTCCTCGCCAGACGTTCTTCGTCTGCTGATCCGCTCTGTCAGTCCCTCCATTGGTTACCGGTATTCTACCGTGTCAAATATAAAATACTTTTACTTACATACAAGGCTTTTACCCAAACTGCATCATCATACATCTCCTCGCTCATCTCAAAATATCTCCCTACCAGACCCCTCCGCTCTGCACAAGATCTGCGTCTCTCATCCAGATGTATTATCTGTTCCCACTCAAAATTACAGGACTTTACCCGGGCTTCACCCACTCTGTGGAATGCCCTCCCACGCACAATAAGACTCTCCACTAGTCTCCAAACCTTTAAATGTTCCCTGAAAACTCATCTCTTCAGACAAGCCTACCAAATTCCTGACCCACACACATAACCTTCAATGCTTCCCTATCCAGTTACATTCCCTCTGCACAGTCCCCATAACCTCACATTTTGTCTTCCAACATTGCTGGGTGATCATATCATACAACCCACTAAGAAGCTAGCAATCTGGGGAAACATTATGTAACAGGTTGCATCTATCCTTGTGTATCAATACCTATTTCCCTCTAGATTGTAAGCTTGCGAGCAGGGCCTTCCTACCGCTATGTCTGTCTTTGCCCTGTTTTGTTCTATAACTGTTGTTCTAATTGTAAAGCGCAACGGAATATGCTGCGCTATATAAGAAACTGCTAATAAATAAATAAATAAATTTTAGTTTTTTAGTCAATTTTTAAAGACAAAAATAAAAATAAAAACAGTCACAGCATTTGGGCAAAACCAAAATAACAATTGCCCAATGAATTAGAACCAAAACCAGCAAAAATGGTCTGGCGCACATCTATAATCCGCAGACATACAGTATATTATCACATAAACTCAGTGAGAGTGTTAGAAAAGAAGACCCTGGAGAAACAGATCCCTTACGGAACTCATGGGGGAAATCCCTCACTGCTTTCCTCATGCTTATAACAGGTGCTAGTATGTTCTGTGAATGGTATACATGTACAGTATTTGGAGGTGGAGTGTCTGCTGTAAGGGTTCGGTGCTGGTCCATGGTCTGTTTTGCTCACAGCAATATCAGTCAGAAGCCATTATTTCTCTTTCCCCTTTTACTAGCCATTCTCATTGCTTCAGTGAAAGAGTAATATACCATGTTTGATAGCAGTAACCACTTTACAGGAAGCAGTGGTGGCCTACAAAGTATAGATAGATGACTACTGTACAAAAACCTCTCCTATACAATTCCATCTTACTAGCAAACACAATGGAAATAATTATTAGTCAGTAGTGCATTTCTGAAGCACAAAAAATTTCCTGGAATATTGCACGTGAACGTGCATCAACCCAGGACTTTGCCTAGTCTGAAAGGGTCCAAAAGCAATATCCCGGGTTGAGCATCCTGGCATTTCATCCCAGGTCGCGAATCATTTCCAATCTCCGCCTCCTGTAGCACCAGCGGTGACGTCACCAACCTGGCAATATGCCGGCTCAGGCCGCACGTCTAAAAGGGGTCTCAAGCCATGTTGCAACTGGGAAGCACCCGTGTACAAATTCCTGGGTGCGACACGGCTCTGTAAGTCTGAAAGGGGTATTAGCAAAGTGCTCTTTGGAGAGGTCACAAGTTTGAATTTGTACCTGTGCAACTAGAGTTCTACAAATGTGCAATGGTTTGTGAAAAAGGTGCCAAGAGTTTGGAAGGAGCAGGCGTTTGCACCAGTTCAGGAGAACAGTTGGATATACTGTAGAGAGGATTTAAGAATGTAGCAGTGCTGTGTAAAAATTAGATTCAAATTTACAAGAGGGGGTTATTTAAATTAGATATGTGTGCGGACCCCCATGTTTTGGTTTTGGCTCTAATTTCATCCTTGTGTTTTGGTTTTGCAAAATTACCTTCAAGTGTTTTAGTTCAAAATCTGATTTTGGTTTAAAATGGATATAAAAAAAGCAATAGTCCTTGTTAAAAATCGATTAAAAAAAGCTAAAAGCATTTACTTTTTGCAACCCAAAACCCGAAATTCAGATTTAAAATTCGAATTCTGAACTGCAGGAAGATCTTTGCCAGGACTTGGTTCGGATTGATCTCCTCGGGAGATCCGGGTGGGTTTTGGTTCGGTTCAGATCCACAAAATTCAGGTGGATTTGAATTTCTGTAGAACCGAACCGCACATCTCTAATTTAAATAAGATAAAGTGGTAGAAAGGGAATATAGTACTAATGTGGTATGAGTTTAAACATAGGGGGTCATTCCGAGTTGATCGCTAGCTGAATTTGTTCGCAGCGCAGCAATCAGGCTAAAAATTGGCAGTTCTGCGCATGTGTATGCGGCGCAATGCGCATGCGCGACGTATGGGCACAATGAACGATGTCGTTTTGCACAGGGTCTATCTATGCATTTCAGTTGCACTGCTTGCCGCAGATTGATTGACATGAAGTGGGCATTCTGGGTGGCAACTGACCATTTTCAGGGAGTGTGCTGAAAACCACAGGCGTGCCAGGAAAAACGCAGGCGTGGCTGGGCGAACGCTGGGCGGGTTTGTGACGTCATATCCGGAACTGAATAATCTGAAGTGATCGCAAGTGCTGAGTAGGTTTTGAGCTACTCTGAAACTACACAAAAATATTTTGTAGCCGCTCTGCAATACAACCGTTCGCACTTCTGCTAAGCTAAAATACACTCCCAGTGGGAGGCGGCATAGCGTTTGCACGGCTGCTAAAACTAGCTAGCGAGCGATCAACTCGTAATGACCCCAACTGACTTCACAATTGCACTTTTTCTCAGTCCAGTATGAAGATTATTTGGTCTCCCAGTGATAATACTTGTAAGTGCACCACAACATGCTTGCTGCCTGCATTCTTCTAGCATGTTCCCTGGATCATGATAATTGATGATTTCAACTTTGTCTACTGTACTGCATCAACATCCTCAGTACTCTTGCTGGTGTCCTGTCCACACCTCAGTCACATTCAGCAGCAAATTCCAAACTTCCCTAAGGGGATGCTCTGTGGACACTTTTTGTACTATGCATCCTTAGACTAAGCTATACCACACTGAGTAGTTGCACTGGAAAGTCTATCTGATGGGGAGTTTTGTAACATTCTTGCAGTGTCAAACTACATAGTGACAGCCCTGATGTACTGTACATAAATGTTTAAACATCTGAAGGATTTCTTGCAACATAGCTTCTTATCACTTTTGTCATCTATATTTTCCTTTTTCTGTGTTGAGACGTTCATGTGCCTGATATATTGGGTATATTACATTTTCTGCAGACATAATTAGGGCTTTTTAATTAAATGAATGGAAGAAAAAGTAGATTTGACAGCCATTCTTGGAAACAGATTTTTCAAACACATACCTTCAATTTACCAGTATTTTTTTTAAACGCTGTCACAAGGAAAATTAAAAACACAGACTTTTGACCTTTTCCTACAGTAAAAAAAATAGTTTTACTACGCACGTGGGTAAACAGGTTAGCTGTTATATGCCTCATTTATTAGAAGAATAGAATATAAGTAGTATCTGTAGGTAAGGAGTAGACTCCTCCTTTTATAATCCCAGCATTCAAAAGTCTAATCACTACACACTGATCAACAAAGATTCTTATTTCCTTATCAAATTTCTTTAGTGAGCTTAGCCAAGCCTGTCCGCTTCCCAGGTCCCTGCTTCAATAGCTGATTTATTCCAAGCAACTTGACAGCACACATTCCTAGGAGCAAACCCATGGAAGAATGAAGTCCTAATTTCTTTATCTCACTCAGAGAAAGGTTTTGCTTATGCTCTTGGGAAAGGTCACAGGTAATTTTCTAGGTTTATTTCAGGGGGAAAAAAAATGTTGCACATTGGGAAGGATTGTCTAAGAATTTCAGGTGACCACCAAGTAAGGGAAAGTGAGTGGGAAAAAAATATAGTACAAAGTCTTGAAAGAGAACCATTGCATTTCATAATAACTTATACAGTATGTAGGTAAATATTTAAATCATCTTTTAACATACATTTTTGTAAAATATACCAGTTGGGCACTACAAATTCTAATTATACTGTAGTTGTCATTTTTAAATGGCACTGTTCTGCAGTAATGTCATAAAGTTGATCTACTGTATCTATCTTGTTACTAATTGTAATTATTATTATCCTTTATTTAAGCGCTGACATGATGTACAGGATTATAATGCAAACAAATTGCATAAAATGACATGAAACAGAATGCTTTTGGCCCTGCCAATATACTTTAAGTTTATAATCTAATAGGAATGGGGACCAATTGATACAGGAGGTAGTACAACATGTGTAACTACTGATGGTGAAGAATGTGCATATGGCGACTGCTGGACAGAAACATTATCAGACAACATTAAAGCAGGTGATTGGATTTTTCGATCAACAACAATGTGACACAGCTGGAATGAGTAGAGACAGTGGGATGTAGAGATTATCTACAGTATCAATCTATCTATCTAGCTATCTATCTATATCTCCCCTTAACCTACAGTCAGGGCCGGTTCTGGGGCTCTGTGCACCCCGGGTGGCATTAGGGGGCATGGCTTCGTAGAGGGGGCGTGGTCATTTACGCCCCCTGTACAGACTGAAATGATGTGCGGTGCGCGATGACGTCATAGCGCACCGCACAGCAAAGGTCCTCTCCATGAAGGGAAACTAGACGCGTACGCGTCTAGTTTCCCTTCACAGCGGCAGCGGGGGGCAGCGGGCAGCGGGGGGCACAGCAGCAGCGGATCTTGCCGCGTCTAGTTCCCTTCGTGGAGAGGACCTTTGCTGTGTGGTGCACGATGATGTCATCGCGCACCGCACAGTAAAGGACCTCTCCACGAAGGGAAACTAGATGCGTACGCGTCTAGTTTCCCTTCACAGCGGCAGCGGGGGGCAGCGGGCAGCGGGGGGCACAGCAGCAGCGGATCTTGCCGTGGTGCGGCGCCCTCCGGAAGGCGGCGCCCCGGGCAAAAGTCCTGCTTGCCCGTGGCAAGATCCGCTACTGCCTACAGTGCATACGGAAAGTATTCACAGCGCTTCACTTTTTCCACATTTTGTTATTTTACAGCCTTACTCCAAAATGGAATAAATTATTTTTTTCCCTCAAATTTCTACACACAATACCCCATAATGACATAATTGCAAATTTATTAAAAATAAAAAACTAAGAAATTACATGTATATAAGTATTCACAGCCTATGCTCAATACTTTGTTGATGCACCTTTGGCAGCAATTACAGCCTCAAGTCTTTTTAAATATGATACCGCAAACTTGGCACACCTACCTTTGGGCAGTTTCGCCCATTCCTCTTTACAGCACCTCTCAAGCTCCATCAGGTTGGCTGGGAAGCGTCGGTGCACAGCCATTTTCAGATCTCTCCAGAGATGTTTAATCGGACTCAGGTCTGGGCTCTGGCTGGGCCACTCAAGGACATTCACAGAGTTGTCCTGAAGCCACTCCTTTGATATCTTAGCTGTGTGCTTAGGGTTGTTGTCCTGCTGAAAGATGAACCATCACCCCAGTTTGAGGTCAAAAGTGCTCTGGAGCAGGTTTTCATCCAGGATGTCTCTGTACATTGCTGAATTCATCTTTTGCTCTATCCTGACTAGTCTCCCAGTTCCTGCCGCTGAAAAACATCCCCACAGCATGATGCTGCCACCACCATGCTGCACTGTAGGGATGGTCTTGGCCTGGTGATGAGCGGTGCCTGGTTTCTTATAAACATGACACCTGGCATTCACGCCAAAGAGTTCAATCTTTGTCTCACGAGAACCGAAAATTTTGTTTCTCATGGTCTGAGAGTCCTTCAGGTGCATTTGGGCAAACTCCAGGCAGGCTGCCATGTGCTTTTTACTAAGGAGTGGCTTACGTCTGGCCGCTCTACCATACAGGCCTGATTGGTGGATTGCTGCAGAGATGGTTGTTCTTCTGGAAGGTTCTCTTCTCTCCACAGAGGAATGCTGTAGCTCTGACAGAGTGACCATCGGATTCTTGGTCACCTCCCTGACTAGGGACCTTCTCCCCCAATCGCTCAGTTTAGACAGCCGGCCAGATCTAGGAAGAGTCCTGGTGGTTCTGAACTTCTTCCATTTATGGATGATGGAGGCGACTGTGCTCATTGGGACCTTCAAAGCAGCATATATTTTTCTGTACCCTTCCCCAGATTTCTGTCTCGAGACAATCCTGTCTCGGAGGTCTACAGATGATTACTTTGATTTCATGCTTGGTCTGTGCTCAGACATGCTCAGACATGCAATCAACTGAATATACCACAGGTGGACTCCAATTAAGCTGTAGGAACATCTCAAGGATGATCAGTGGAAACAGGATGCACCTGAGTTCAATTTTGAGCTTCATGGCAAAGGCTGTGAATACTTATTACTTATGTACATGTCATTTCTTAGTTTTTATTTTTAATAAATTTGCAAAAATCACAAAAAAACGTTTTTCATGTTGTCATTATGAGGTATTGTGTGTAGAATTTTGAGGGGAAAAAATAATTTATTCCATTTTGGAATAAGGCTGTAACGTATAAAAATGTGGAAAAAGTGAAGCGCTGTGAATACTTTCCATATGCAAAGTAAGGGTTATTTATTTGCTTGTCCCCTATGCTGAAATTCCAACTGCTACTCAGGGGAGAGTATTGTTACATATTACAGTTTAACCAGCTGCCCTTCACTCAGTTCCACAGGGGTGTAAGTAGTGTCTGAGTCTAAAGCAAATGAAAGCCCTACAAAACAGACTTGGATATAGTGACTTTCTACGGCCTCTCTGGTCTTTACTAAAATTATGGCTGCACATCTCAGCTGTTGCGAGTTTTATATTCTTCCCTACCTGGATGACCTCCTGATTTTAGCCAAATCTCTGGAGGTCCTGCAGCCACATCTCCAACTGACCATTGCCTTCCAACAAGTGCACAGCTGGATTATCAACTGGGAAAAATCCTCCCTATCTGCTGCTCAGAGGATATTACATCTGGAAGCCCTCGTAGATTCTCAGATCAAGAGGATTTTTTTTTACCAGCGGACAAGATAAGGGCATTTCATGCTCGCTTGCACAGATTTCTTCAACACCAGGGAGTGTCCATCCACTCCACCATACAGGTTCTAGGATCCATGGTCTCCACCTTGGACATGGTGGAATATGCCCAGTTTCACTCCAGGCCTCTTGAACATCTGATCTTGTCACAGTGGAATGGACAGCATCATCTCATCAGATCTCAAACAATGGTACTCTCCCTGAGGTTCGGCTCTCCCTCTTGTGGTGGCTACAGATGTCCCACTTGGACAAGGGTCGCTCCTTTTGGATTGCAGATTGGGAGCTGTAACCAGTCAATGGTCCTTTCAGAGATGTTGGACAGTACACAAAAAGCCTGCCCATAAACATTCTGGAACTCGGGGCAGTGTACAGAGCACACAGTCACCTTCTCCATGGCCGACCTGTTCATATCCAATCTGCCAATGCCACTGTGGTAGCCTACCTCAACCATCAGGGGAGCACGTGGAGTCTGGCCACCATGAGAGAAGTGACGTGCATTCTCACTTGGGTGGAGTGTCATCTTTCGGCTATTTCAGCAGTGTTCATTTCAGGAGTCCTCAGCTGGGAAACAGACTTCCTAAGCTGCCAAGACGTCCACTATGGGGAGTTGGCTCTACATCCATAAATCTTTCAGATTATGGTGGGAAAGTGGCGCCTCCCGAACGTGGACCTCTTAGCTTCATGCCACAACCACAAACTACTATTATATGGGTCCAGGTTCAGGGATCTCACAACCGCCATCAAAGATGCCCTGGTGGGCAATGGGGCTATAATCTGGCATACTTCTTACCTCCTGTCTCACTCCTTCTGTAAGCTCTATGGAAGTTCAAGCAGGAGGGAGGCATCATGCTGCTTATAGCTCCAGTCTGACTGAGGTGCCATTGATTTGCATATCTGCAGGGCCTCTCAATAGACACTCCATTTTGGCTTCCTCTATGACCAGATCTGCTGTCTCAGGGTCCATATCTACACTAAGACCTGGCTCGTCTGTCTTTGATGGCTTGGCTCTTGAGACATCCCTCTTAAGATCTAAAGGCTTCTCACACTTGATTGTTCACACGATGCTTATGGCTCGTAAACCTGCCTCAGCCTGGATTTACTATAGAATTTGGACACTTATTTACAATGGTGTTCCTCTAGAGGCTATAATCCTACTGCCTTCAGAGTTGTGATAGTTCTTGCCTTTCTTCAGGCAGGGTTGGACTTGGATTTATGACTGGTGTCCCTCAAGTGTACCACGTATCTGCTCTGTCCATTTGGTTCCAGCGGAAAATTGCTCTCCTACCTGATGTCAAGACCTTCTTTCAGGGAGCTCTCCCCACTCATTCCCCATTTGTCTCTCCGTTGGCTCTGTGGGATTTGTCCTTAGTTCTCCAGGCACCTGACAAGGTAGAAGCGCATCTACGGGCTAACCCACGCACAACGAATTGTAGAGAATACTTTTGGGATCCTGTCTAGCCACTTCCGCATATTCCTAACGGCTATCAATTTGCAGGTGGAGAAGATTGATTGGGTGGTGACTGCGTGCTGTGTCCTGCATAACTATTTTCACATCAGAACCACCCAGTATAGGACACAGCCCAGAGGAACACCAGGAGACCCAGACCCAGACCCAGAACACCCAGAGGACACTTCAGCATTTCCCTCTGTGGAACCATCTCTACTCTATTCAAGGGCAAATCTATGGGCAAAACAGGTCAGGGACGAGTACCTGGCCTATTTAATGGGGTGGGTGCAGTCGATTGGCAGGAGAACCACATATAATTAGTGTCATGTGTTGGACTGTTAGTGGAACTTTGCTAAACTTAAATATGTATTTTTAAAAATATATTTACAGATGCCGTCAGAGATGGGTCAACGCCTTCCAGCTCTGGTGTCTCTGGTGTAGCAGTCCGAGGGAGGTGAAACCCGACCGGGTGAGCTCCTGTTCCAGGATGAACTCGAGCATGCTGTAGTACCACAGCGTTGTTTTGTGTACCTGGGCCGAACCTGCTACAGACCTTTTGGAATCTTGGATTTTTTTATGTTCCTTAAGGAACACCGTGCGCAAGTTTTGTAACTTTTTCCTCACCCATTGTTTGTCAGCACTGGACACAAAGGGCTTGCAGTACACCACTAAGTCATCCAATGCTGCATTCCGGCGGACTTTATCCGAATAGCCCTTGGACTTTACTTTCCACAAACATTCGTGGCTGCGGTACATCTCCAATAGGCCGGTAATAAAATCAATGTCAGAATCGGTAGACATATCTGTAATGTAAAAAAAGTGGGATACAAATGGTTTTAAAAAGGTACATGGTTAAATGTTATTGTGAAATGTTTATATGGTTCAATGGCTTTTTTGTTTACATGGTGTTTAATTTGAAATCATGTTTTAAATAAAAACTTTTTGTTTTTAGTAAAAAGTTTCCTCATTACATAAACAACAATTGTGCTAATGGTCAATTGGGGGCGGGGGGGTTAAATGACTTCCAGGCGCCTGAAACACGTGGTGCAGCATGGCAGTACAGTGGCGGGGAAAACACATGGCCAGTAGGGGTTTTTAAAATTACTTTGGGCCCACATGAAAATAATAAAATGTGAACAATAATTAGAATACATTGGTGGTCAGTGTGAAAACATTGGTGGTCAGTGTGAATACATTGGTGGTCAGTGTGAATACATTGGTGGTCAGTGTGAATACATTGGTGGTCAATGTGATTGTGATTGATTGGAAATACCTACTTGGGGTTTAAACAACAAATATCTGATTTGTTTGGATCTGGGCTCCTGCTGCATGGTCGCGTGCTGTGCTGCTGCCGCTGATGGGAGTGTCCTGAATGCCAGTGAAACTTCGTACTATAGATCAAAAGCGATATATCGCAAGTACAAAAACCACACTTTTTTCCATTCGATTCCATACAATTCCACTTGATCATGACAAATAACGAGTGCAGCACCAACAACCTGGAGGAATCGACCCGACACTCACAGGGCCGCGCATCGGATCAGATCAGATACACAGAAAAAATGCATGATTTCCTCCAATATATCGGCCCGATTGACTGAATTGAGCTGAAATTGAGCAAAATTGTTCTAGTGTATGGGTCTCGACTTCAGAGACCTAGTGGTTCTTCCAACATATTGTAGGGAGCATGGACATTGCAGTAAATAAGTACAATATTCCAAATCACAATTGATAAATTGTTTGATGTGGTGTGTGCTTCCATTAGCAATGGAAGTGAAACACAGCGTTCTATTCTTAGTATATTTGCATGTCAAACAAATCTGTCTATTGCAACGGAAGTTGCCCACTGGTTTCTTTGGTAACCAGGAAGAGTTAATTTCAGAATTTAAAGGTTTAAGATAGCTTGGAGCTAATAATTCTTTCAAGTTAGTGTTCCTTCTAAAGATAATGTTCGGTTTCTCTGTCAGACATTTGTTTAAGATAGGGCCATGTTTAATGAGTTCATAGTTTGTTAATACAATCTTTTTTATAGAGTTAGATTTATTATTAAATTTAGAGATGAATTTCACAGAGTCTCTCAAACACCGTCACTGAGCACAGTGTTAGTCTCTTTAGCTTTATCAGTATATTTTTTATTTAAATTCATAGGTGGCAGCAGAATTAATCCAAGAATTAGCAAATATCTGTGATTCTTCTAGAAGATAAGATGGGTATCCTCTTTCATGAAATTTTTTTAGCATAACACTCACTTGGGATAAAAATTCTAAAGAACAGTTACGTCTTAGGCGAATGATCTGATTTTTTGGTATGTTTGTAACCCAAGGTCTATAGTGACCACTCGGCACTCGAATAATGAAGACAATTTCCTGTGCCTACAGGTTTAATATAATTTGTTTATATAGTTATATCATTTTGTATTGAGGATGTGATATCAAGGAAATGTGTGGTTTGTGGATCAAAATTATATGTGAATTTTAAATTATATGTGCTATTTAAATAATTCACAAAATTGAGTGCTTGTTGAGAACCGCCATTCCAAATAATAAATAAATCATGCTTTTTCATGTAGTGGTTGCTACATGCCTAACAAACTCTATCGATCCAACAGGTGTATATGAGTTTTGGCTCATCTGTTTCATCTCTATATAAAGCTGGTGTATCTATATTTATTTTTATTTAGATTTTTCACTTCTGTCATTTGTACATACACATATTTTCATTGATATGTGCGTGCCTGCTAAAATCATAGAGAGCAATATGAAAAAATTATTTCGAGTTAAGCTATTATTTTGCCACATTGTAATGAAATTATTTGCTACTATATATGAAGAATAGAATTGTGAGAGTGAAGTAAAGAAATGTTCTCCATTTTTATATTAGACTGTCATTTTTAGACATATATTCTTTTAACTATTGACTCAGTGACTCAAAAATATGTTAGGTATTTATTTTGATCTGTTAAGAGTATTTATTTTTAGTATCCATCTACATATTGAAATGTTTGGATTAATATATATCTTGAGACTATGTGAATATATGAGCACTAGATACACAAGAATCTATTTAACTCATTACATGAGTATAAATTTGGAGCTGGCAGAGAGTAGTGATTCGTCTTGAGGAAGTCTCTGGTTGCTAAGAGACGAAATGCGTTGACACCCACCTCTCCACACCCGTACTCTCCCATTGGTGATCCATTTCCAAGTGATCTACAGCCACAGGTCATCACAGCCTGCTCATTTCGCTGCCCGCCGACTGCCCTACATGCTACATCCGACCTCCGCTGTGAGGTACGGGACGCCTCAACCGCACGGCGCTTATTGATGGCTTCAAGGAGATCCAGCAGCATTTACACTCACCGCAGCATAGAGACGGCCAGTGTCTCTTAGTGGGACTGGAAACTCTAAGTGCTAATTACATATTAGGTCCTGACCTCCAATACTTTGTGTGACATTTAGAAATAAATCATAAGCTCTATTCTTGAGGACTAAGAATATATACCAGGGAATGAACATTGTATAACTTGTTTGAAACAATAGTTGACACAATGGGGGAGATTCAAATGTTTAAAAAGTCAGTTGGGAGTCTGTTTTTTCCTATCTAATAGACAGGAAAAAACAGACACCCAACCGACTTTTCAAACATTTGAATCTCCCCCAATATAGGGAATTAGTTTACAGTATTTATCTCCACACCTGTCTATATATGGAACTCTAGACAGACCAAAGGGTTACAATTGTTTCTGATAGTGATACTTTATAACAGACACTACAGAGCAAATTAATTCTCCAGTGTCTGAATGTAGCACACTAAATAACTGATATGCACATATCTAAGTAGGCATACTTTTCTCAATATCTGAATTTACAGATCAATATAAGGGCAGACTTCATTCACCAGACATTCTCTAGTCAGCATAATATTCATTTGGAGGTGCAATACACCTGACATAATATAATATATATTTGCTCCAGTGTCTGAGGAACATACGTGTACGGATACACCAGCATAGGTGTCGAATGACAACTGCCACAATAAAACCTTGAGAAAGTCTGTCTATATGAGTTGCAAAGCAAAATAACGATTGCTCAAGACATTGTGATTCGAATAGTATTAATGAGCATGTAATAGTGAGGTTCACCTTCAGTGCTTACACAGTATGACGACATAGCACAAAGAAGAACACCAGTGCCTGTAATAACACAATACAAAGTATATTACTCCTGAAAAATATTTAAACCTAGAAGACAAGAACTCAAGTGATTGCCCACTTATATGCTTTTCTGACATGATCCAACTGTGCAAAATCTACTGTAATTGGGAAAGTAAAAAAGAAATATAATAGTGAGCAATATCTCCAATGTGTGTATACCAATAATACTAAACATTCCACACTGTTTAAATAGCAGACCTAATAATTGTCTAAGAATAACCACATCCCTGGTATTAATAGTCATATATTAGAGCACAGGAATTGTATAAGCCTGGTATCAACAGCTACGTGTTGAAGCGACTCTTACTCCCCTTAAAATCATTGAAAATACTCCAATGAATAATCTCTGACAACTATTTACATCATTGTTGGAGAAACATATCTTCAAGAACATACTCTGGGATAGGCAACACTGTGGTTTAAAATTAGCTGTAGGATATTATAATGTTACATAATATGAATTGGGGCACTATAATGTGGCATAATATGAAGTAGGGACAATGTATGTCATAAAGTGAATTGGGGGTACTCCGTTGCATAATGTGTACTAGGAAACAAGAGGAAGAGAAAAGTGTCTGATTTTGGCGCACTGGACAGAAAAAAATCTATTTAAATTTGATCCTTTATTACTAGTCATTAAAATTATTTGATTCATATATAGTCACTTCAAAACAGCAAAATATTGGTTAAAAAATATACAAGTGAATAAAGAACATAATTTGTGTATTAAAAATACTCAACTATATGTCCAATTTGTGTCTGTCTCTTTAATCCTTATTTTCAATTCAATATGTTACATTATTATTATGAGCAGGTCCATAATAAGATATATTACAGGCCCTAAGGTAAAAGTTTATAAGGGCCCCTATTTACAGTACCACCCAATGTGTCACAATCCTGACAATCTCTGTTTTGTGTCTTACCTCTACCATCAGTCCTGCATCTCTAGAGTTTCCTGATGGCTGGGTTTAGCCCAGTTTACCAAGACCAATACATCCTGTTTTGTTGAGTCCATTATCTGAGAGGTCTGCTAAGCTTACAAGCTGCAGTCTGTGTTGCTAGATGCAAAATTTTCTTATTAGCCACCTGTATGAGTTCTCCTGTGGTAGTAATCTGTAGAGTTCTAAATTCATCAGTGAAGTCTGTCCATACTGTCCCCGCACAGCAAACCCAGTATCGCATGCTAATTCCAGTTCCAGCTCTCCACAGTGCTTTGCTCACTCTCCGCTCCCCCAGCATTCAGACCTGTTTCCTCCATGCCAGATATCCCTCCAAAATTCAGACATAGGCGCCGCAATGACACTTGCGATCAGCTGATGGCTGATTTCCCAACCACAGACTCTGCAGCGGTCACCTGACTCTGCTTACCAATCCACTGCTGTTCACTGCTTTACCAATCCCTTGCCTAGCGGTGGTAATCTGACCAGAGCTTCCAATTACTGCTCTCCATGGGAGACAAAAGGATTTCACAGACAAGCAGCAGGGACCTTCAACAATATCGCTTCACTGAGTTATGTCCCTGGGATCCAGGCTCTTAACTCCTGCAGCTTCAGTAGTACTCTGTCTGTACCAATGGTTCCAGTCTGATATTAGAAGCATCATTGCTTCCAGTCCGATAATAGAAGCATCATCAGTTCCAGACCGATAACAGAAGTTTTGTAGCACGATATTATAAGAAGCATCACTGGTTCCAGCCCAATATGCAGTATGAAGCATCATCGGTAACAGCCCGATATCAGAAGCATCATCTGTTCCAGTCCAATAATTCTGTGCCATCGGTTCCAGTTCAATAATCTTGTGCCATCAGTTCCAGTCCAATAATCCTGTGCTAACGGTATCAGTCCGATAACTTGTATCATCGGTTATTGGTCTACTGAAGTTTACACTTCTCAGTATCCACCACTGGCCGACTGAGGTCACATTATTACAGGGAAGGTAGGCCCCTTTCAGCTTTGAGCTCCATAGCAGCTGCACTTCCTGCACCTATGGTAGCTATTCCCTTGGATATAGTGATATCTTAATGTGGCATTGTACATAAATGGTCAGAACGAAGAAACATTTAGCAAACAAAAAGTACAAAACCTGATGTGAATGAGTATCTGTCACTCATCTACACAGCTGAACTCTGACCTGACTGTGTACTGTCCATGGGAAACGGTTCATAACCTTCTCATATTTCAAGCACAACAAAATTAAGTTTGAACTGAACTTGAACAAGCCACAGGCATGATTAATATGTAACTTATTTCAACTACACCATATGTAGAAGTCACAAATGATAGCCAATTGAAAACATAACAAGGCTGTACACACTTCACAGTCTGTTGTGGTATAATTTATTATCACAGGCCTGGGTAACCTGTGGATTTTCAGCTGTTATTGTATTGACATAGCATGCTGGGTGATTAGCCACAAAGCCACATGTTACCTATCCATGATGGAAAAATAAGATTCATAACTTAAAACAAAACATACTTGTAAATTCCTGACATTTTTACTTTAGTCATTCACAATTATGCAGATGCCATTTGTTAAGCAAGTAGCAATTGAGCCAATCATAATTATACCAATGTGTCAAATGTGTTATTTATTTTATAAGAATGGGCATGATAGGCTTAACTATAATTGTGAGTGTTAGCTTAAAGGGGCACCATTGCCAAAGTAAAGTAATAAACATCATATTTTATATTTAACATAACCCTATTGCTTTGCTATTTATGCAGGGCATTGAAATACATATATACATTTATTTATTTATTTATTTATACATTTACCTATATGTGGGTGTGGTATAAAAGATAGACAGTGTCTAGTTAGACAGTCAATAAATAGACACCATATGTTAGACGGACATTAGGTCGACAGGGTCAAAAGGTCAACAGGTTAAAACGGTCGACATGAAAAAGGTAGACAGTACAAAAGGTCGACAGGGTCAAAAGGTCGACATGAAGATGGTCGACATAAAAAAGGTAGACACCATGTTTTTTGCATTTTTGTGGTTTGTGTGGATAGTTTTGTCATCTGGAACCCCCAATTGTAGAAAGGCATACCCTCGCGGGGCTCGCTTCGCTCGCCATGCTTCAGGCTCGGTGGCTCGCTGCGCTCGCCACAAGGTTTATAACCAGCTCTATACCGACATAGATAGAGAAGGTATGAAATAGTCCCAAAAACATTTGTCTATCTCTTTTATGTCTACCATTTTCATGTCTGTCTAACATATTGTGTCTATCTATTGACTGTCTAACTAGACACTGTCTATCTATCAACCAGATACCCCTATATGTAGTAATATCTTGAATGTGTGGAAGTGTGGGCACAGATAAGTTAGGCATAGATGATACATTACAGCCAGGGCCGGCCGAGCCTAATTTGTTTGGTAAGTGAATATATCTTTTGGCACCCCTTAGTGGAATATATCGGGTGTAGTTTCATGGGGAAGAGGCGGGGCCCCAGAATAGTACCAATTCACATTACACCGCACAGTAGTGTGGAAGCAAGGGGTTTGTCTAGAGCGCTGCAGTTTTTGTGTCTTGTTGCGGGGGGCTGCTGGTATCCGAGGAGTTGTCCAGACTCCAAATGGCTAGTTATATTGTTCAGGTTTTTGATACCTGCGCCCAAGCCTATACTAGGTGTTGTATGTGAGAAACAAGTGTCTATATGGTCTGTAAATACTTTTATTTTTGCAGTCACAATGAGAGGGTATCTGAGGTCTCTGTACGAGGGAGTAAAGGGGGTAAATTGGGTTGAAAGGGCTCACTGGGACATGAAGAGAAAGTACTAGTCAGGTAGACAGGCAGAAAGAAAACCAAGGGCTTTCAAATTGAGAGCTGAGAGGAGAGAAGGAGGGAGAGATAAGGAAGAGAGAGAGAGAGAGCGAGTGGAGAGAGGGAGAGAGAGGGGGAGATACAGAGAGGGGAAAGAAGGAGCAGAGAAGGAAGAGAGAAGGAGGGAGAGGGGAGAGAGAGAGAGCGGTGGAGAGAGACGGGGCAAAGACAGCAGAGAGAGAGACAGGGTGGGAGGGAGAGAGGGGAGGAAAGGAGAGAGAGAGAGAGAGAGAGAGAGAGAGAAGGGGGGAGAGATCTTCTCTGACTTGCAGTGAGTGTGACATTTGTTTCCCTTGTCCCCGTGTCCTAGGCGAAGAGACATGTGAAAGAGAGAAACAGACAGGCAGACAGACAAGGGGGAGAGATAGAAACACAGAGGAGGCAGAACATGGGAGAGTAAGACACATGAGGAAAAAAAGGAAGACACACAGAAAGAGACAAAGACTTGGGGGAGGAAAGGAGGGACAAAGAGACATGAGAGATGAGGGAGATGGGAAAGTGGGAGAAGAGATAGGAAAAAAGAAACCCTGCACTACTGGACACAATAGAAGGCGACCAGGTGAATAAATATTAGTTATCAATAAGTATTGCACGCAGCTGCTTTCAGTGAGGGTAAAAAAAGGTTTTATGCACAAGATGCAGTCAATATAGCAGCTGTCAATCAGGAAAACGGTGCCAGAATCCCGACATCCAGTGATATGCCGACCCACGGAATCCCGACAAACGCTGGGGATTCCCACTCGGTTGGTGGGTCCACACCATATATATCGCAGAATGCTCTCTCATTTTCTCAATTTAAACAAACTTGGAGTTCTTTGGTACTCTGTTACTAGGTGGCCACTGTCCTATTACTGTATGAGCAATCTAATGGTGGTGTCCTACACACACAAAAATTACATCTTCAGCACTCTATCCGCTACAGTATATCTCTAATTTCTGTGTGCACCAATATCTTTGGCACTTAATGTTTTATAAAGCTCAGTCTTAGATATACTGATATAAACTCTCTCTCTCTCTCTCTCTCTCTCTCTCTCTCTCAATAAGGCAGCTATGTCCTTTTTAAATATATAGATATCAAAATTATATTTTGCTGTGGGATATATCCCTTCAGTCTCAGTAGACTGTCAGCTTTCACAGACCCTTGGTCCTCACATCACTGCACACTGGGTGATACCAGTGAAAGATATGAACGATCTTGTTCATTAATGAACGGGATACAGTTCATAACTTTCAGTGTGTAGGCACCAATCATGAACGGTGCGCGGCCCCGCGCTTGTTCATCGTTGGTGCCGGCTCGTTTAAACATGCAAGCCAATATGGACAATCTCGTCCATATTTGCATGCAGTGCTATGGAGCCGGGTAATGGGGGGAGTGAAGAACCTTCACTCCCCCCGTCACCTCCCCCCGCCGCCTGGTCGTCCGTCGTCCGTATCTGACATCGGTCAGCTCGGCGGCGTTTCGCTATGTGTGTAGGGCCCATCAGAGTAGGACTTGCCATGAGATGGGATCTCTTGATGGTAGACATGCAAAAGGTCGACAGGGTCAAAATGTTAACATAGCATAGGTAGACAGTAGAAAAGGTCGACAGGGTAAAAAAGTCGACAGGTCAAAAGGTCGACATAGAAATGTTACACATGCTTTGGGCAAGGTGCCTCACTCTGCTACCTCTGCGCTTAGCATAGGTTAATATTCCAAATCATAGTCCACATGGATGATAAATTATGTAAGTTGAAAATAAGGAAAAATCTTTAAAAAAAGTTGTGTCTACCATATGTGTGTCAACCATTGTCATGTCAACCTTTTGACCATGTTGACCTTTTGACCATGTCGACCTTTTGACCCTTTGAACTGTATACCTTTTACATGTTGACCTTTTGACCCTGTCGACCTTTTGACCCTGTCAACCAAATGCATGTATATATATTTTTTAACTACTAAGAGATATAAGTTTAAATGTAGTGTGTCACGTAATTTGATTGTGAAGCAAATCTTAATAGTTATTATGCAATGCAAATTATCGATGTTAGCATTCTTTATCATGGTAACATAACTAAATTGAATTCCCAGTACATTGTAATGTAATACAGATAAAGCCCCGGATGTCAGCTCTGGGAATAAGGTCATATCTGGTAAGGCATTATCAGCTAGAGGTATTGCAAAATTAGAGGATTACAACTAGTCTTTTGTTGTGGATGTCACCTATGCCAGCTCAAACATTTAGCAAAGCAACAATAGAACAGGTGCAAATTATAGGTTATAATTCTTTATTCATCATTAAAAGGAATGCTCCATTAAACAAGAAAAGCAAAACAAAAAAAATATGCAGTCATTTTTATATTGTGGTGTATGAGTTTCATCCTATGTAGACAACAACTAGGAAGCCACTCCTGAAATATCACAATAATCTCTGCATAATGGCTTAATGTTCTTGTTAGTAACAGAATAATACAATTGTTTATAGGATTAAAGTTAGTTATTAACAAATATAATACATTTCTCCCAACACTCAATGTTCACAAATGTAACTACTAACTACTAATGTAGCATACACAAAAAATGGTGATTGCTCACAAAAAGATCAGCAATGCTATAGTGGTTCTATGTACTGTATTAAGGCAAAAATGGAGGAAGGAATAGCTCCATATATGCCTCCTCTAAGGAGTCTATTTACTAAGCCTTGGACGGAGATAAAGTGGATGGAGATAAAGGGGGTCATTCCGAGTTGATCGCACGGTAGCAGTTTTTTGCAGCCGTGCGATCAGATAGTCACCGCCTATGGGGGAGTGTATTTTAGCTTAGCAAGTGTGCGCTTGCTTTTGCAGGGGAGATGTGAAAAAAGTTTTTGTGCAGTTTCTGAGTAGCTCTGAACTTACTCAGCCACTGCGATCACTTCGGCCTGTCAGGTCCCGGAACTGACGTCAGACACCCGCCCTGCAAATGCCAGGACATGCCTGCATTTTCCACAGCACTCCCAAAAAAACGGTCAGTTGCCACCCAGAAACGCCTTCTTGCTGTCAATCACCTTGCAATCGTGTTCTTCGCGAAGTCCCACGCTGCCCGGCATTTCCCGTCACCAGGCAGTGACACGCCTGTGCATTGCGGTCGTGGTGCATGTGCAGTTCAAACCCGATCACACCACTGCAAACAACTGCAGCATGCGATCGGGTTGGATTGACCCCCAAAGTACCAACCAATCAGATCCTGTCATGTCACAGACTGTGTTTGAAAAATGAGAGTTAGGAGCCGAATGGCTGGTACTTATCTCCGTCCACTTTATCTCCATCCAAGGCTTAGTAAATAGAAATCTATTTTGTACTGCTCTCAGTGTTGATCTGAGCTGTCCTGTATATAATAGCTAAATACTACATATGCATCTGCTAATTTATGTAAATGTACATTGTTACATAGAGCCCATTGTTTGAGACTACAGTTGAGGGTTAGGACATAAGCAAATAATATAGAGAAGAAATGTACAGTATAAGACCAGCAGTATAAGACCGCCTGTATAGAAATTGCATTTTAAAGGTTATGGGGTAGTGGTCGTCTTAAACAATATGGCATGGTTCGACCAACTCACCCAATAAAAACAATCCAAAAATAAAATAGCAGTGACTGTAAAGTGGTATTTTGCCTGCTTTCTGAGACGTTCTGAACAATGGAGTAGGGCTGGAGCCTGTGTGACTGTATGATATAACAGGGTTAAGTCAAGGAACAGTTTCCCTTATGAATAAGTAACAGATCTGTATTGGCCTAGGAACGATATGAGGGGGTTTAGAACTGACCAGAATGTGTTGCTGCATTATTGATAATGCTGTTGACATTGTTATGATAGGTGATCCTGTTGAGCACTGTTGAAAGAAGACACTGAAAGACAGAAGATGGCTGCTGCTAAAATAATCTTTGTTTTGTGTTGTTTTTTCTTTAGTTTAGGTATAGTATTATGCTATGTAATTGTTCCAAGACAAATATTGTTCATGAAAAAGTTTGGTTTCAGTAGGAGTGTTTCAGTTAAACAGAAGATAGTGTGTCGATCATTTCTACCTATCAGACCTTTCACATATATTTTGGTCATATTAGTCACTCTATCATCTTAGTTTATGACAAGGTCCTGCAGGTGCCAAGATGTGAATGTATTTTGGGGGTATGTTGAGCTAGTGATGGCAAAGGAGGGAACCATAAAAATAGTTATCAAATATGCATTTTACACAGATATATGACGTCATATTTGCATAAGCCTGACAGTTTAATATAATAGATTAGTCCAGCTGTTATCTATCAATAATGGACAGGGCTGTTATAATTAAAGTACCTCTACTTAGTGCACTTTGGAGTGATACCAAAGGCTCATATTGAAGAGAAATTTGAATACCAGAATACTCTAGTCTTAAAAAAAAAATAGTTGCAAGTCTCGTCACTGGGTCATCTTCATGCAAGATGATGCACCATGCCACATCAATCCTTGTGTTCAAAGATTACTAAGATGCCATCTTGATGAAGAACTGGTCATCAGATGCTACATCCAGACTTCTTGGCCACCCTGATCACCACACCTCAATACCTCACCACGTGACTTTTGGTTGTGTGTGTTTTATCTTGAAAAATCATGTGAATCGACAGGAATGTCATACCCTTTCAGTCCTGAAAGACAGCCTTAGACTTCATGTACTGGCTATTTCATCTGACATGTTATTCTGTTATAGAGAATGATATTCTTGTAATGGAGACTGTTGTTGACCACATTGTAGGACATACTGAACAAGTGTAGCACCATTCAGGTGATTTGTATTGTCACATTGCCACCTGGTGACAACATCTGTAACGAATACTATTTTCTTTAGTACATGTTTAGAGCTTCCTGTTTTCCAAATTTTTCCTCATTATAGGTCTTGCAGTATTCACACATGTTTAGTAAAATGATTGTAGGGGGCAAGTCCAATAAATTTGTATAGCAACGACAACTTTACCCATTATGGAGGTAAAGTATATGGGACAGCACACCAATTATAGTAGAAAATAAATCTTTAATTCATCAGAAAAATAACATTACAATTTCTGGAATAGCAGACCAAAAACATAGGCATATCAAAATACTATCAAAATTAGAGATGAGCGGGTTCGGTTTTACTCGGATTTAATCGGATTTACCCGAATCTCCTTATTGGCTCACGGACGTCAGGTGTTTTGGTTAGCCAATAAGAAAAATCCAGAAAAAAAAGAACTTGCGATAATTCTGGCATTAAAAAATCTGAACCCGCTCATCTCTAATCAAAATGCAGTCAAAACATGGTGCATAACATCATCACTCATCCATAATTAAAAGTGATTCAGCATCGTCACAAAGTTATAGTCGTCGGTAACGTTTTGGTGTAATGAACACCTTCATCCTGGACTGCCTAACATACAGTGCCAGTAAAGGACATATAAATAAATATATATAGTGTATATATATATATATATATATATATATATATATATATATATATATATATATATAATATATATATATACTTCACAGTGTACCCATGGCACTCAGTAAATAATCACATGTGTAGTGTTTGCCGTAACACCTACCGCTCGCACCGGGACTGTTGGATCTAATCCACAAAGGTGTGCTGTCCTTTCTACATGTATATATATGTGTATATATATGTGTATATATATATATATATATATATATATATATATATACCTTTTGCTGACCAGCACTCCAGTACTTTCCATTCTGCGCCCGGTGCACGTCCACGATCAGCTCCGCAACCCAAATACAAACTCCACAACGGCGGCACTCAGAGGCTTAATAAATCCACTATACACTCAGCAGTAGTCTTCCAACGTTTCAATGCGGTTTACTTTTTCGTCAGGGATACAAAGCAAAGTGACAAAGCTTACCTTTTATTGACAAACACCAAGTGAAACTTCCGCCATGCCCGGGAGCGTACACCCGCCCAGCACAGCACAAATTATATCAATCCACCGGTCACACTGGACTTCCAGTCCCCTTTGGATGATGTTTTTAGTGGACACCTGTCACCTAGCAACCACAGTATAATAAAAACATTCAATATGAGCAGCGTTCACAGCGGTTACAATGAAGTACGGTGGCAAAGAACAAACAGAAACATTGTCACAGTCATAAAATCAGGTTGTACATCAATCACAACAAGTAATTAAATACTCTCTCAAAAACAACTAAGACTGAGCATATCATTTAACCCTTTAGGTGCTAAAGAGTCTAAATGGACAATCCATCCATTGAGTTTCACATCTCAATAATTTATTGCCCCGATCACCACCCCTAATAGACTTAGGGATGTGATCAATCATACGGTAACATATTGATGACAAGTTATGATGAGCTTCCAAGAGATGTCTAGCTACCGGCTGGTCGCTATACCCTGTATTAATAGCTTTCCTTATAGCAGACCTATGGCCGTCATCCTTTCTTTAAAAGTACATTCCGTTTTCCCGATATAAGTATACCCACACGGGTCAAATAATCTGATATACAAAGCTCGAATTACATGTTAGATGGTGTCTAATTTTATACATTTTACCAGACTGTGGATATTGAAAGGAGTCACCTTTAATTAAAAAAACACAGGTTGTACAACCACAACCAAAACAACCATTTTTGGATTGGAAAAAATTTACTGGTTTCTTACGAACCAAATCTGTAACATCTGCTTTTACCACAAAATCACAGATATTTTTACTCCTTTTATAACAGGGCATTAATCTAGTGTTACTCAAACCCAAATCGGGATCAGATCTAACCAGGGGCCACTGTTTTTTTGAATGTCTCTTGATACTATCACGACCCACCGTAAATGTTGTAACCCACGGTAGGACCTCTGTGTCTTTAACCCTAGTTGTTGTTAGCCATGCAGTATGATCAAGAGATACAACTTTTGTTTGGCTTGAAATAGGAGGTCACTTGGGTATCCTCTAGCTCTAAATTTCTCTATCATGTGATCCATTTGTTCCAGGGCTACATTTGGATCACTATTAACCCTCCAAAATCTCAATAACTGGGAGTAATGTAGTCCGGTTTTAAATGGTTTTGGGTGAAAACTATTAAATTGTAAGATGTTACTACGATCTGTGTCTTTAGTAAATAAAGATGTTTTAATTTACCATTTTCCAACATGATATTCACATCTAAAAAAATCACTTCTACTTGGCTGATGGAATAAGTGAATTTAATTGGGCTCTCTTGATCATTATACTGTTCATTATACTGTACCGCTAATTGCACTCTACATGCAATATATACAGTATATATATGTATATATATATATATATATATATATATATATCAGCACCAAACCAATCGGCGGCACTCCGGTCAAAGAAATTTCACTTGAGGCTGGCTTATAAGCCAGCCTCAAGTGAAATTTCTTTGACCGGAGTGCCGCCGATTGTTTTGGTGTAGATGTGGACGCGTCCGTGCAGGACATCCGTCATGGAGGGCACCTGGTAACGTAATATTTATGAGAACCCGAGGAGTGCTGGATTCCTTTGTTGTATATATATATCAGTATATTTTGCTGTAACTAGACGTTTTGCACCCAGTGCCAGAAAGAAAATTGGTGCCCTTCCCACTCCCCCCGTATTTGAAACAGGGATAAAGGGCTGTGACTCCATGGGGAGTTGGATTGGCTACAGAATAGTACCAATTCACATTTCACCACACAGTAGTGTCCGTTATTCACATTACACCACACAGTAGTGTCCATTATTTACATTACCCCACACAGTAGTGTCCATTGTATACTTTATATTTGACCACACAGTAGTGTCCCTTATTCACATTACCCCACACAGTAGTGCAGTGCCGTAACTAGGCATTTTAGCGCTGTGTGCAAGAACTGACATTGGCGCCCCCCCGTACAAGATAGGCGCAGTGCGCGGCGTAGGCGCGCGAAAAATATATAGGGGCGTGGCTTCACGGGAAGGGGCGGGGCAACAAAATAATAGCAATTCATACTACGGTGCACAGTAGTCTCCATTATTCAAATTACGCTGCACAGTAGCGCCACTACACCAGGTAGAGCCCCTTTTATACATTACAGCAGACAGCATCCCCCTTTTTACACATTGCGGCAGCCAGTCCCCCTTTTTACACATTGCGGCAGCCAGTCCCCCTTTTTACACATTGCGGCAGCCAGGACCCCTTTTTACACATTACGGCAGCCAGGACCCCTTTTTACACATTGCGGCAGCCAGGACCCCTTTTTACACATTACGGCAGCCAGTCCCCCTTTTTACACATGGCGGCAGCCGGGACCACTTTTTACACATTGCGGCACATGGGACCCCTTTTTACGCATTGCGGCAGATGGGACCCCTTTTTACGCATTGCGGCAGATGGGACCCCTTTTTACGCATTGCGGCAGATGGGACCCCTTTTTACGCATTGCAGCAGATGGGACCCCTTTTTACGCATTGCGGCAGATGGGACCCCTTTTTACACATTGCAGCAGATGGGACCCCTTTTTACACATTGCGGCAGATGGGACCCCTTTTTACACATTGCGGCAGATGGGACCCCTTTTTACACATTGCGGCAGATGGGACCCCTTTTTACACATTGCGGCAGATGGGACCCCTTTTTACACATTGCAGCAGATGGGACCCCTTTTTACACATTGCAGCAGATGGGACCCCTTTTTACACATTGCAGCAGATGGGACCCCTTTTTACACATTGCAGGAGAGAGAGAGAGAGAAAGAGAGAGAAATATACTTACCTTCTCCCCGCTGACAGGCTCCTCGTGCATCTCCCTCTCGGTGCAGTGTGAAGTCAGTTGAGAAGGAGGAGGAGGGAGGGGGAGCAGAGAGCCGCAGCAGCGCTATTTGATTGGTAGTAAGCGCTGCTGCAGCATCCCCCTCTCCTTCTGTATTGGCTGCCCGGCGCTGCTGTGCATGCTGGGATGCATCCACAGCAGCGCCAGGCAGCCAATACAGAAGGAGAGGGGGATGCTGCAGCAGCGCTTACTACCAATCAAATAGCGCTGCTGCGGCTCTCTGCTCCCCCTCCCTCCTCCTCCGCTGCCCGGCGCTCCTGTCTTCTCTCCTCCAGCGCGGCGCACGGCGCAGTTCAGAGGCGGCATGTAATGAGTCAATTTGACTCATTACATGCCGCTGGCCGTTGCGCCCCCAGGGCAACTGCGCTGTGTGCCAAGCCCCCTTGGCACACACGTAGTTACGGCCCTGCAGTAGTGTCCCTTATTCACATTTCACCACACAGTAGTGTCCGTTATTCACATTACACCACAGAGTAGTGTCCATTATTCACATTATACCACACAGTAGTGTCCATTATACACTTTATACCTGACCACACAGTAGTGTCTATTATTCACATTACACCACACAGTAGTGCCCTTTATTCACATTACTCCACACAGTAGTGTCCATTATTCGCATTACAAGACACAGTAGTGTCCATTATACACTTTATACCTGACCACACAGTTGTGTCCATTATTCACATTAGAGCCCCTGACAAATATTACACCACAGTAATCCTCTCCTCCTCCTCCTCCTCATCATTCCTCCTCCACATCATCATCATTCCTCCTCCACATTCCTCCTCATTCATCATCATTCCTCCATCTCCTCATCTTTAACTCAATCCTACAAAAAGTCAGCTTTCAAAACATTGTAGAGAATGGATGTAACATCAGCTAGAGATGTACAATGCTCATTAATACAGCTGTATACAGTGCAGATAGATAGTAATTTATGTAACTACCCCAAACTGTTAGTGTGCTGGTGTGACAAAAATAAACATGTTGGCATGCTAGCGCCCAGCAGATGCCCAGGTGAGACAGACAGAGTACTCACAGGTAAGCCAGCCCAGCTTTGTGCATTCAGCCCAGTCTTGCACACAGCAGAGGAGATGGCTTGATAGCTGTGAGAATGGACTGGGAGAGACGTCATGATGTCTCTCCCAGCCCCAAAAGACACTGGCAAAAATGAGGGAGGGGCGGGGCAAATGGTCAGGCAGCTGCAGCACTGCCCAATGCAATAAGTAATAGTAGCGTTGTGCCCGGCAGAGAAGGAGCCTAGCGCATTACTACTATTATACATTGCAGTGGGCAGTGCTGCAGCTGGCTGCGGCACATACAAATGGTGATTGCGGGTGGAGGTGGACGGCTGTGCTCACAAGGCAAATGTGCTGTGTGCCCAGCACTGTCTGCCCCACCCTTGTTACAACCCAGAGTGGGAGGACCAGTCAGAAACTGAAGTGTCCACATTGCAGCAAATGATTGGTTCTCCCTCTCACACCTCTGCAATATCACACAAACCAAGTTCTCAGACTGGGCCTATAAGAAATAAGCAGGCTCCAGAGATTAGTACCATGTGGTAATAAGCTCTAATATGTTTCTGTATTTGCAAGTAATAATGCAACATAAGGCTAATGCAACACAAGGCAGCACTTTTAGAGATATTTTTCAATGTAGTGGTATAATGTAAAAAATTATGCTAAAATTGTAGATTGGAAAAAAAACATTAAATGATGTATTGTTATACCTATAACAATTTTTTTTTTTTTAGAGTGCAGGCTGTGGATCCTGCTGGTGCAAACGGAAACCCGTGTCACCCATATAAGCCAGGCACCGCAACAGTCATAATTAGCATCTGCACTTGCACCAGCCTCAGCAGATTGTCCAATTCATCCTCATAGTAACACTCTATTGCTCTGGATTGTACGATACTGTTGTCTGGAACTTAACTCTTTTCAGAATGGCTTGTGTCTTGACACTTATTCTGTCCCATTATCAGCATGTAGTGATTTTGGTAAAAAAAGATAATAAAAATAAAATCCAAACTTTGCTTTCTGAGACTTTCTCCTTACTGTTCAGCATGTAAACAGTGGGATGTAATGCAGTCCGAGATCTCCGGAGGTGCGGGTTGCCGGCCAATTTCGGACGTTTTTTTTTTAAGAGACACTCACTTACAAGGCAAAACCATGCCTTTTAAGTGACTGTCCCTTTAAAAAAACGTCCGAGATCGGCCGGCAACCCACACCTCCGGTGATCTCGGACTGCATTACATCCCGCCGAAAGTGTTGTGAACTTTGGGGGTCATTCTGACCCGATCGCTCGCTGCAGTTTATCGCAGCACAGCAATTGGATCGGATCTGCGCATGCGCCGGCACCGCAGTGCGCCGGCACCGCAGTGAGCCGGCGCATGCTGGACGGCTGAAGGCATTTGTTCCCTAGGGATTGCCTCTGCCTGATTGACAGGCAGAGGCGGTCGCTGGGCAGGACGGCAGCGTTAAGCCGCCGTTTAGGGGGCGCGGTCCGGCCAGCGCAGGTGTGGCCGGACCGTTGGGGGGGCGGGCTGCGGCGGCTGCGTGACATCACACGCAGCCGCTGCGACCCGGGCAGCTAAGGGGTTCTCCCGGCCAGCTTTTGCATTTCTGCGGGGGGAAGGGGCCGGCACTGACATGCGGGGTGGACTAGCCCTGTGCTGGGTGTCCCCCCACATGTCTGAGTGCCTGATCGTAGCTGTGCTAAATTTAGCACAGCTACGATCAACTCGGAATGACCCCCTTTATCAGACCATGTGAAAAAGAATATATTTTATCCTGGGGTCACATTTTTCATTGGTCCACATACATCTATATGAATTATGTCTATGCTCTGCTGTTATTGTTTTTTTATTTTTTTGGGGAAAACTATATCTTTTCTTTCTCTTTTAAACACCTTACACATTTCGATACTTGGTTGCAGGAATCAGTCTTTATACCACTTGCATCCTGCTCTTGGGCTAGTATTCTTATGGCTTCTCGATTTCTGTGCCTTAGAAGACGGTGCCATGCACGAACACAGTTTATATGGTTCTAATTAGTGGTATTAAAAGCTTCATTATGATATAATTTGTTTGTGATTTTTCCTTCTGCAAGTGTGTGTCTACTGTTTGTGATAATGCAGTTATCACCTTTAAATGTCACACCATTTCCTTGTTTGGTAATCTTTTTCACAGACAACAACAGATTGATGTCAAGATTAGGCACGTATACATAATACATAATACATTCTTCATAAGTATCTTTCTGGTAAATATTGGAGAGTTTGGACTCTAAATCTTACATTATCCCATCCTTGTGGAAACGGGGCCTGGACTGCACACCCTGGCTTATTATAATGGGATGTGCTACCTTGCTGGGACTAAGTACAGTAGTACTACAACATAGGAACAAAGGGTGCAGGTGCACCATACACCATTAAAATTATTATAACCATAATATAATATTTGAGGTTCTTGGCATATATTGGCCAGTATATGAGCCTGCCCACCTGCTTCACGGTGACCTCATCGGACAGGTCCCTAACACTATAGGGGTTCACCTCCGGGACGCAGAGCACCCCCAGACCACCCCAGCTAAACCACCCCAGGGCATCACACAGAAAAAGGATAGGAGTGAAAGATCAGTGTTAAGCAAATGAAAGAGGCTGCTGAATATAAAAGAAAAAGAAAAAAGGAGGACAGCAGTAAAGTATCAGAATGTGAAGTTTAGCTGAGCAGTGTTAGAAGTGTAAGCGATATGTGAAAAAAGCTACATAAATATAAAACAAACACAGTGTGATATAAGTGTTAAAAGTAAATGTAAGGTGGTGATGCCCCAAGGTGGCCCAGCCAGAGCAATACAGGGAGCCCCACGCCCCAAAAGCTCACCCCCAAACTGACTTTGTATATAATTAAAAGGATCATACCTGTGTCTTTTGTGCAGTCAGAATGTGCTGGTTCCCTGTTTAAAATCATGAGAGGCAGTGGGTGGGGTGCTAATCCAGAGATGAGGGCTGTCCCAATCCCTCAGGTGTGTAGACACACACATAATGTAGACTATATGGAAACGGGGCCTGGACTGCACACCCTGGCTTATTATAATGGGATGTGCTACCTTGCTGGGACTAAGTACAGTAGTACTACAACATAGGAACAAAGGGTGCAGGTGCACCATACACCATTAAAATTATTATAACCATAATATAATATTTGAGGTTCTTGGCATATATTGGCCAGTATATGAGCCTGCCCACCTGCTTCACGGTGACCTCATCGGACAGGTCCCTAACACTATAGGGGTTCACCTCCGGGACGCAGAGCACCCCCAGACCACCCCAGCTAAACCACCCCAGGGCATCACACAGAAAAAGGATAGGAGTGAAAGATCAGTGTTAAGCAAATGAAAGAGGCTGCTGAATATAAAAGAAAAAGAAAAAAGGAGGACAGCAGTAAAGTATCAGAATGTGAAGTTTAGCTGAGCAGTGTTAGAAGTGTAAGCGATATGTGAAAAAAGCTACATAAATATAAAACAAACACAGTGTGATATAAGTGTTAAAAGTAAATGTAAGGTGATGATGCCCCAAGGTGGCCCAGCCAGAGCAATACAGGGAGCCCCACGCCCCAAAAGCTCACCCCCAAACTGACTTTGTATATAATTAAAAGGATCATACCTGTGTCTTTTGTGCAGTCAGAATGTGCTGGTTCCCTGTTTAAAATCATGAGAGGCAGTGGGTGGGGTGCTAATCCAGAGATGAGGGCTGTCCCAATCCCTCAGGTGTGTAGACACACACATAATGTAGACTATATGGAAACGGGGCCTGGACTGCACACCCTGGCTTATTATAATGGGATGTGCTACCTTGCTGGGACTAAGTACAGTAGTACTACAACATAGGAACAAAGGGTGCAGGTGCACCATACACCATTAAAATGATTATAACCATAATATAATATTTGAGGTTCTTGGCATATATTGGCCAGTATATGAGCCTGCCCACCTGCTTCACGGTGACCTCATCGGACAGGTCCCTAACACTATAGGGGTTCACCTCCGGGACGCAGAGCACCCCCAGACCACCCCAGCTAAACCACCCCAGGGCATCACACAGAAAAAGGATAGGAGTGAAAGATCAGTGTTAAGCAAATGAAAGAGGCTGCTGAATATAAAAGAAAAAGAAAAAAGGAGGACAGCAGTAAAGTATCAGAATGTGAAGTTTAGCTGAGCAGTGTTAGAAGTGTAAGCGATATGTGAAAAAAGCTACATAAATATAAAACAAACACAGTGTGATATAAGTGTTAAAAGTAAATGTAAGGTGGTGATGCCCCAAGGTGGCCCAGCCAGAGCAATACAGGGAGCCCCACGCCCCAAAAGCTCACCCCCAAACTGACTTTGTATATAATTAAAAGGATCATACCTGTGTCTTTTGTGCAGTCAGAATGTGCTGGTTCCCTGTTTAAAATCATGAGAGGCAGTGGGTGGGGTGCTAATCCAGAGATGAGGGCTGTCCCAATCCCTCAGGTGTGTAGACACACACATAATGTAGACTATATGGAAACGGGGCCTGGACTGCACACCCTGGCTTATTATAATGGGATGTGCTACCTTGCTGGGACTAAGTACAGTAGTACTACAACATAGGAACAAAGGGTGCAGGTGCACCATACACCATTAAAATGATTATAACCATAATATAATATTTGAGGTTCTTGGCATATATTGGCCAGTATATGAGCCTGCCCACCTGCTTCACGGTGACCTCATCGGACAGGTCCCTAACACTATAGGGGTTCACCTCCGGGACGCAGAGCACCCCCAGACCACCCCAGCTAAACCACCCCAGGGCATCACACAGAAAAAGGATAGGAGTGAAAGATCAGTGTTAAGCAAATGAAAGAGGCTGCTGAATATAAAAGAAAAAGAAAAAAGGAGGACAGCAGTAAAGTATCAGAATGTGAAGTTTAGCTGAGCAGTGTTAGAAGTGTAAGCGATATGTGAAAAAAGCTACATAAATATAAAACAAACACAGTGTGATATAAGTGTTAAAAGTAAATGTAAGGTGGTGATGCCCCAAGGTGGCCCAGCCAGAGCAATACAGGGAGCCCCACGCCCCAAAAGCTCACCCCCAAACTGACTTTGTATATAATTAAAAGGATCATACCTGTGTCTTTTGTGCAGTCAGAATGTGCTGGTTCCCTGTTTAAAATCATGAGAGGCAGTGGGTGGGGTGCTAATCCAGAGATGAGGGCTGTCCCAATCCCTCAGGTGTGTAGACACACACATAATGTAGACTATATGGAAATGGGGCCTGGACTGCACACCCTGGCTTATTATAATGGGATGTGCTACCTTGCTGGGACTAAGTACAGTAGTACTACAACATTGGAACAAAGGGTGCAGGTGCACCATACACCATTAAAATGATTATAACCATAATATAATATTTGAGGTTCTTGGCATATATTGGCCAGTATATGAGCCTGCCCACCTGCTTCACGGTGACCTCATCGGACAGGTCCCTAACACTATAGGGGTTCACCTCCGGGACGCAGAGCACCCCCAGACCACCCCAGCTAAACCACCCCAGGGCATCACACAGAAAAAGGATAGGAGTGAAAGATCAGTGTTAAGCAAATGAAAGAGGCTGCTGAATATAAAAGAAAAAGAAAAAAGGAGGACAGCAGTAAAGTATCAGAATGTGAAGTTTAGCTGAGCAGTGTTAGAAGTGTAAGCGATATGTGAAAAAAGCTACATAAATATAAAACAAACACAGTGTGATATAAGTGTTAAAAGTAAATGTAAGGTGGTGATGCCCCAAGGTGGCCCAGCCAGAGCAATACAGGGAGCCCCACGCCCCAAAAGCTCACCCCCAAACTGACTTTGTATATAATTAAAAGGATCATACCTGTGTCTTTTGTGCAGTCAGAATGTGCTGGTTCCCTGTTTAAAATCATGAGAGGCAGTGGGTGGGGTGCTAATCCAGAGATGAGGGCTGTCCCAATCCCTCAGGTGTGTAGACACACACATAATGTAGACTATATGGAAACGGGGCCTGGACTGCACACCCTGGCTTATTATAATGGGAGGTGCTACCTTGCTGGGACTAAGTACAGTAGTACTACAACCAGTGGCGTAAGTTCGTCCCAGTCGCCCGGAGGCATGATACATTTTGGTGCCCCCCTACACATACACACACATACCATATGTAGCTATCCCGCACCCAGGGTGAACAGTAGAAGGGTGCTCAGGTACCTTTCCCAATAGTAATATAGATACACATAGAAAGTGGACGCACTCCAAGTCAGTCATTACAATAAAACAGACACCAGCATACCATTATAGTACACCTACAGTGCTCCCTCACCCACCAGGTCTCCATGGAGATGCTTTGGCGCAGCGGTGTGCCAATATAATTAGTGTTCACTGTAGTATTTTTTTTTTAGGGCAGGGTGCTGATCACGGGGAGGGCACATTTTTCATTCGTGAGGGTAAATTTTTAAGTTAAATGGGCAAACTTAGGTACATACTATAATGCTTGGTGCTCCCATTCCTATGGGCAAAACATGGACAGTGCGCACCGAAGGTGCGCAGCAAAAATCTAGGGGCGTTGTTTCGTGGGGAAGGGGCGTGGCCACATAATAGTGTCAATTCACATTACACCACACGGTAGTGCCCCTAATACACATTGCACCAGTTAGAACCTCCTATACACACTGCGCCAGGTAGAGGCTAGAGCACGTTATACATATTGCGCCAGATAGAGCACATTATACACATTGCGCCAGATAGAGCACATTATACACATTGCGCCAGATAGAGCACATTATACACATTGCGTCAGGTAGGGAGCACTGAGGCACATTGCACCAGGTAGAGAGCACTGAGGAACACTGCACCAGGTAGAGAGCACTGAGGCACACTGCACCAGGTAGAGAGCACTGAGGCACACTGCACCAGGTAGAGAGCACTGAGGCACACTGCACCAGGTAGAGAGCACTGAGGCACACTGCACCAGGTAGAGAGCACTGAGGCACACTGCACCAGGTAGAGAGCACTGAGGCACACTGCACCAGGTAGAGAGCACTGAGGCACACTGCACCAGGTAGAGAGCACTGAGGCACACTGCACCAGGTAGGGAGCACTGAGGCACACTGCACCAGGTAGGGAGCACTGAGGCACACTGCACCAGGTAGGGAGCACTCAGGCACACTGCACCAGGTAGGGAGCACTCAGGCACACTGCACCAGGTAGGGAGCACTCAGGCACACTGCACCAGGTAGGGAGCACTAATGGCACACTGCACCAGGTAGGGAGCACTGAGGCACACTGCACCAGGTAGAGCACTGAGGCACACTGCACCAGGTAGAGAGCACTGAGGCACACTGCACCAGGTAGAAAGCACTGAGATTAATGTTTACAGCTGCAAAATACTTACAAGGTTAATTTAGCCCAGGGGGACTCTCATGTGCGTACCGGGTCCGGCGGCGCACGGCTGGATCCGGCGACGTGGCGGGGTCCGGCAGGCAGCAAACGGCGGGGCGGCAGGGCGCACAAAAATGGGCAGGGCGGGATTCAGCTGTCTAAAAAAGGGGCAGACACCTAGCGTGAACACTAGATATATATTAAAAAAAAGACAAACGCCTCATTCACTTAAACACACGTCTCACTTAAACACACACGCCTCTCACTTACATACACCTCTCACTTACACACACCTCTCACACACGTGCCTCTCACTTACACACACCTCTCACATACACATGCCTCTCACATACACATGCCTCTCACTTACATACACATGCCTCTCACTTATAGGCCCTACACACATAGCGATTTCACTGCACGATATGAACGATCTTGTTCTTTAATGAACGAGATATCGTTCATATCGTGCAGTGTGGAGTCCCCAGCGATGAACGATGCGCGACCCCGCGCTCGTTCATTGCTGGGGCCATGTCGGCTGTTCATGCCGGCCAATATGGACGAGATCGTCCATATTTGCCTGCAAGTCTACGGAGCCGGGTGACGGGGGGAGTGAAGAAACTTCACTCCCCCCGTCACTGCCCCCCCGCCGCTGGGTCGCTCGTCGGCCGTCGGGCACCTCGGCGGCGCATCGCCGAGTGTGTAGGGCCCCTTACATACACATGCCTCTCACACACACACACACACATGCCTCTCACTTACATACACATGCCTCCCACTTACATACACATGCCTCTCACACACACACACACACACACATGCCTCTCACTTACATACACATGCCTCCCACTTACATACACATACATGCCTCTCACACACATGCCACTATCACACACACACATGCCTCTTTTACTTGAATGTACAACTTTCCTTAAAAACACACACACCTCACTTAAAAACAAGCACACACAAAACACAGTACTTCCCCTCAAATACACCTCTCCCCCACCCCCCACACAGTGCCTACCTTTGGCTATCATCCAGAGCATGGAGGAGCAGAGAGTTCTGAGCTTCCCTCGGCTGGCTTACTAAGGGCCCGGGAGGAGCTGTGCTCTGGAGCTCCCCCTAGCTGCAGCCAGTGCCATCTCTCTCTACAGGAGGCAGCTTCCGTGTCATTGACACAGCTCCTCCATCTGCAATAGCAGCGCAGTCCTCAGGCTGCGGGAGACAGTGGAGGAGATGCGCCCCCTTGTGGCCAGGAGCCCGGCGGCAACCGACTCCACTGCCTCCCACAGTTCCGCCCCTGACTACAACATAGGAACAAAGGGTGCAGGTGCACCATACACCATTAAAATGATTATAACCATAATATAATATTTGAGGTTCTTGGCATATATTGGCCAGTATATGAGCCTGCCCACCTGCTTCACGGTGACCTCATCGGACAGGTCCCTAACACTATAGGGGTTCACCTCCGGGACGCAGAGCACCCCCAGACCACCCCAGCTAAACCACCCCAGGGCATCACACAGAAAAAGGATAGGAGTGAAAGATCAGTGTTAAGCAAATGAAAGAGGCTGCTGAATATAAAAGAAAAAGAAAAAAGGAGGACAGCAGTAAAGTATCAGAATGTGAAGTTTAGCTGAGCAGTGTTAGAAGTGTAAGCGATATGTGAAAAAAGCTACATAAATATAAAACAAACACAGTGTGATATAAGTGTTAAAAGTAAATGTAAGGTGGTGATGCCCCAAGGTGGCCAGCCAGAGCAATACAGGGAGCCCCACGCCCCAAAAGCTCACCCCCAAACTGACTTTGTATATAATTAAAAGGATCATACCTGTGTCTTTTGTGCAGTCAGAATGTGCTGGTTCCCTGTTTAAAATCATGAGAGGCAGTGGGTGGGGTGCTAATCCAGAGATGAGGGCTGTCCCAATCCCTCAGGTGTGTAGACACACACATAATGTAGACTATATGGAAACGGGGCCTGGACTGCACACCCTGGCTTATTATAATGGGATGTGCTACCTTGCTGGGACTAAGTACAGTAGTACTACAACATAGGAACAAAGGGTGCAGGTGCACCATACACCATTAAAATGATTATAACCATAATATAATATTTGAGGTTCTTGGCATATATTGGCCAGTATATGAGCCTGCCCACCTGCTTCACGGTGACCTCATCGGACAGGTCCCTAACACTATAGGGGTTCACCTCCGGGACGCAGAGCACCCCCAGACCACCCCAGCTAAACCACCCCAGGGCATCACACAGAAAAAGGATAGGAGTGAAAGATCAGTGTTAAGCAAATGAAAGAGGCTGCTGAATATAAAAGAAAAAGAAAAAAGGAGGACAGCAGTAAAGTATCAGAATGTGAAGTTTAGCTGAGCAGTGTTAGAAGTGTAAGCGATATGTGAAAAAAGCTACATAAATATAAAACAAACACAGTGTGATATAAGTGTTAAAAGTAAATGTAAGGTGGTGATGCCCCAAGGTGGCCCAGCCAGAGCAATACAGGGAGCCCCACGCCCCAAAAGCTCACCCCCAAACTGACTTTGTATATAATTAAAAGGATCATACCTGTGTCTTTTGTGCAGTCAGAATGTGCTGGTTCCCTGTTTAAAATCATGAGAGGCAGTGGGTGGGGTGCTAATCCAGAGATGAGGGCTGTCCCAATCCCTCAGGTGTGTAGACACACACATAATGTAGACTATATGGAAACGGGGCCTGGACTGCACACCCTGGCTTATTATAATGGGATGTGCTACCTTGCTGGGACTAAGTACAGTAGTACTACAACATAGGAACAAAGGGTGCAGGTGCACCATACACCATTAAAATGATTATAACCATAATATAATATTTGAGGTTCTTGGCATATATTGGCCAGTATATGAGCCTGCCCACCTGCTTCACGGTGACCTCATCGGACAGGTCCCTAACACTATAGGGGTTCACCTCCGGGACGCAGAGCACCCCCAGACCACCCCAGCTAAACCACCCCAGGGCATCACACAGAAAAAGGATAGGAGGATCCCATCCTTAAAATACAATTTTAATGACCATTAGTTGTAGTTATTCATTATGAATGTCTTTAATCTGAGTAAAGACATTCTTATTATTTGTCATATGATTTGTAGCTCCCCAGTCAATACACCATTTGTCACTATGCCTGTGTTTTACTTAAATCACTTTCAGCATAGAAAGTATTATCCAGCTCTTTTATAGTGCTCTTTGCTTTTTGCTTTGCATCCTGTTTTTGTTAGCTGATTCATTCTTGCTTTCCAGACTCTGCAATGTGCCTTTAAGTGACCAGGTTTGTTGCACACAAAACATTAATTGCTGGTCCGTGAGTAGTGCTTTTAATAATACAGTGCTAAATGCTCAGTATTGTAATGTGTATATGCACTTTCTATATTGTTGTTGAATGCATCCACAAGTTGCCCTTTACATACTCTAATGTCAGTTCATCATCTGGTCTGGCATCAAGTACTGGGGGTCATTCTAAGTTGATCGCTAGCTGCCGTTCGCAGTGCAGCGATCAGGCTAACAATTGGCACTTGTGCACATGCGTATGGTGCGCACTGCGCACGCGCGACGTACTTTCACAAAAGGCGATGTAGTTTTACACAAGGTCTAGCGACGCTGTGCAGTCGCACTTATGATCGTTGAGTGATTGACAAGAAGTGGGTGTTTCTGGGTGGTAACTGACCGTTTTCGGGGAGTGTGTGTAAAAACGCAGGCTTGCCAGATAAAAATGCAGGAGTGGCTGGAGAAATGGGGGAGTGGCTTGTGACGTCAAAACAGGAACTAAACAGTCTGAAGTGATCGCAAGGTAGGAGTAGGTTTGCAGCTACTCTGAAACTGCACAATCTTTTTTTGTATTAATGCTGCTAACCTTTCCGTCGCACTTCTGCTAAGCTAAGATACACTCCCAGAGGGTGGCGGCTTAGCATTTGCACTGCTGCTAAAAGCAGCTAGCGAGTGACCAACTCGGAATGAGGGCCACTGTTACAAGTGTCTCATAGCTGTCTGGGAGACCACTTAGTAGCAGGGCTACTATACTGCATGAAAGTTGTATTTCTGCCTCTATGCAGTGCAAATGCTAGACCATTTCTAGAGTACGTCATATATATAATCCTGGTTTTTGTGCACTTTAACCTGATACAACTTTGTTATAAAATACACTTATCTCTTCAATTAGCTCTCTCATGCACTTTCTGCAGCACATCCCACATTTCTCACAATTTTACAGTTATGCACAATCTGATCATCTACACCAGGCATTCCCAACCGCGGTCCTCAAGGCACACCAACAGTGCAGGTTTTAGTGATATCCAGGCTTCAGCACAGATGGTTAAATCAAAATAACTGAGGTACTAATTAAGTCACCTGTGTTCAAGACTGGATATCACTAAAACCAGGACTGTTAGTGTGCCTTGAGGACCGTGGTTGGGAAACACTGATCTACACTGACAGATATTGTACAATGTATTTTCTGGTCTTTCTGGTGTTGATCAGTCCATTTCTTTGTGACTGGATTTAGGTTTCCCCATACCTTCTCTTATGAGCAGCATCTTTACTTTGAATTTCCATGTCTAATAGTTCTGACTAATCAGACTCATCATTGTGAATTTGGTTGAAGCACTGGTAGGAGTAGTTAATTTTCCTCTGGGCTTTGTGTTTTCTTTTACTGAGGTCCTGACTTTTATAACTTTTCTTTCTGCAGTCCTGGGCCCATAACCTGTTAGCAGATATGCTAGATAGGAGCAGCAGAAAGTATAATCATCCAGGAACTCTTTATTTCCGTACAAACATAATCAAAAACATGCTACTTTCAACATGGAGGAGGAAAGAAAGAACACCTTCCTTTTTCTATAGCAAATTGTGGATGGACACAGGGCCGGATCTAGACCATGTGGCACCCAGGGCGAAAGTTTTCTTTGGTGTCCCCCCCCCCGACAGATAAAACAGGGGCGTGGCTTCATGGGGAAGGGGCATGGTCACAGTTATGCCCAGTAGGTGTGCCTTCAGTAGTTGTGCCCCCAGTACTGTGCCCTCAGTAGTTGTGCCCCCAGTACTGTGCCACCTGTAGCTGTGCCCTCAGTAGTTGTGCCCCCAGTACTGTGCCCCATGTAGCTGTGTCCTCAGTAGTTGTTCTCCCAGTACTGTGCCCTCAGTAGTTGTGCCCCCTGTAGCTGTGCCCCCAGTAGCTGTGCCCTCAGTAGCTGTGCCCCCAGTACTGGGCCCCCTATAGCTGTGCCCCCAGTAGTTTTGCCCCCAGTACTGTGTCCCCTGTAGAGTTGTGCCCCCAGTACTGTGCCCCCTAGTTATGCCGCTTACCAAAAAAAAATACTCACCATCCCCGCTCCAGCTTCCCGACTGCTGCTGCCTTCCATCTTCAGCCGCCACTGCCGCTCCTCGGATCTATGGGAGAGACATCATGACATCTCTCCCATAGCACCACATAGACACTAGAGGTCAATTATGACCTCTAGCATGTAGGTGCCGCTCCCACAATTCAATGCTGTGCGCGATGACATCATCGCACACCGCACAGCACCGGCACGAGTAGTGGATCTTGCCACGGTGGCACCCTCCAGACAGCGGCGCCCCGGGCAAAAATCCTGCTTGCCCATGGCAAGATCCGCTACCGTCTGCAGCGTAAGCGGGGAGCCGCTCTCTCCTCCGACAGAATGTGAGTGCACCAGTGCAACGTTCTCCACCCCCAGTGCTGATGGAATATTGCTCACCAGGGTAAGACACAAGGCGTTCCCGGTGTGATCCAGGGGATTGAATAATGCAGTCGCGCTGGAGGTTGAGCAATTGCCGGCAAATGTTGGAATCAGCTGCTAGGAGGACACACTCCAATTCTTGTGGGCAATAAGGTATTAGGGCTCCTTCTCTCTGTACCCTCAACGCGTTTCTCTGCACCCCAGGCGGCTTCTCAAGAGGCAGAGCAATATTCCACCAGCACTGGGGGTGGAGAACGTTGCACTGGTGCACTCACATTCTATCGGAGGAGAGAGCGGCTCCCCGCTTACGCTGCAGACGGACTACGCTGCTGACGAGTCCCGCCGCTGACGGATGTCTCACCCATGCACAGGGTGATAAAGAGCGGCTACAAATATACCACTGCGGTGCAGCAAGGAAAAACTGCCAAGTCTGTGAGTAACAGCTATTTCACAATTCCTAAATATTTACACCGCTCATATATCTACCAAATCTGGAAATTGATGAACTCTTTCCATATTGGAATCGAACTCACATTACCTTGAGGACACCCATATGCACGATTGTGCTAAATATTCTTGTGTTTTTTACATTTGGGCGAATAATTAATTACAGATAAAAGCTATTAGAGATTTATCTCTTAACTTAGGTATTATGACTGCCTTCTGAGTACATACAATTAGTTCTTACCATTGTTCATCTTAGAGGTTTCCGGAACCTCAGTTTTATATGATTATTGTAGTGTGGTCCTGTTTATTTTAATGTGCTATATGTTGTCAGTTTTTGTAATAAATAAGTTTATTTTTATTGCTGTGTCCATCATTGGTATTGAGCGCTCACCTGGTAACTTTTTACAATTGTTCTGTTTCTTGAGGAGGCTGGCTACCTCCCTACCAGGTGGCAGCTAATCCCAGGCTGCACACACACACAGGTCTGCCCAGCGCCATCATTACCTCTATTCTTTTTCTTTCTTGAGGACCAATACAAGTTTGCTGCATGATACATCACGCCACCCATCATTGTGCTTAATCTGATACTTTATACTAAAACCTTTACAGCGAAAATACTAATCCCAAATGCCTAGGACACTATAAGTGACTTTGGAAGCAGCTGCAGCGCAATAAGATGTTAAATGAAAAACAAAGTGTAAAAGTCTGGCAATCGTTACTTATGACAGAGCATCTAAGTCGCACCATGCATCTAACGCCATATGGTGCTAAAAGAATAGGTGTATGAGGACATCTATGTAGCATGTAGGTACTGGGATAGTGTCCCATGGGAGAGAATAGTGCCAGGTAAGGGTCATGGTGCTTTGTGGATTGGAGAGTCCAAGGGATATGGAGAAGATTCAGGAGACAGTATGACAAGAAAGAGAAAGGGAGACAGGAAAATATTTTTTTTAGAGGAGAGTGTCCTTACAGTCCTCCAACATGCTAACAATTACATATTTGCAGTGGGGTATTTTTTTTGTAAGAAGGTGTCAGTACTGTATGTACTCACCTAAAGTGGGTGTGTTATAGAAGTTAGACAGTTAAAAGATAGACAGTCATTAGGTTGACCCCATATGGTCAACAGTCAAAAGATCGACAGGGAGAAAGTTCTACAGTCAAAAGGTCGACACGGTCAAAAGGTCGGCACATAAAAATGTTAGTGTATTATTTTGTGTTTTTAAAATTTTTTAGCCAAAATTGTTGAAATGCATCCCCTCGTGGGCTTGCTTCACTCAGCACGCTTCTGGCTCGGTGGCTTGCTTCACTTGCCACAGGGTTACTACAGGTAATAGTTTGTGACATGAATAGTAAAAGAGGCAAAAGTTGGAAAAGCATGAAAAAAACCTAAAAAATGTGTAGACCTTTTGACCTTGTCAACCTTTTGACTGTGGACCATATGGTGTCAACCTACTGACTATCTTTTAACATTGGGACCTCTTAAAGTCACAACTGATTCAAGGTTTACAGTACAGTAGCTTCCACATTCTGGATAAATGGGCATAAACTTATTTTATTACTTTTGTAGCTTGTTAGGTACTGGGATAGTGTCCCATGGGAGAGAATAGTGCCAGGTAAGGGTCATGGTGCTTTGTGGATTGGAGAGTCGAAGGGATATGGAGAAGATTCAGGAGACAGGAGAGTTTGTGATAAGGAATAAAAATGAGACAAAAAAAATAAATGGTTCTGGTACTACTTATCCCTGAGTACAACAACAACAAAACACTGCATGTTTGTGGAAGAAGGAGGCTGACCTTGCAGGGAAAGAACAGGCCAGCACTTGTATGACGTAATAAAATAGTGTTCATTATTTCAGCCCATCAGTTAAGCCAGTAATCATATATATTGTATGAATAAAATTCATTTTGATATACAGGTTGAGTATCCCATATCCAAATATTCCGAAATACAAAATATTCCGAAATACGGAATTTTCTGAGCGAGAGTGAGATAGTGAAATCTTTGTTTTCTGATGGCTCAATGTACACAAACTTTGTTTAATACACAAAGTTATTAAATATATTGTATTAAATGACCTTCAGGCTGTGTGTATAAGGTGTATATGAAACATAAATGAATTGTGTGAATGTACACACACTTTGTTTAATGCACAAAGTTATTAAAAATATTGGCTAAAATTACCTTATGGCTGTGTGTATAAGGTGAATATGAAACATAAATGCCTTCTGTGCTTAGACTTAGGTCCCATCGCCATGACATCTCATTATGGTATACAATTATTCCAAAATACGGAAAAATCCAATATCCAAAATACTTCCGGTCCAAAGCATTTTGGATAAGGTATACTCAACCTGTATAATCTTACCAACTGAAATCTCCTTTAGCATTGAGGCACTTCAGCAGTGTTCCAATCTTCCCTTACCATCTCATATCTACTTCATCGGCCTTACTGTTATAGGACTTAGGAGTCTATTTATTAAGCCTTGGAAGGAGATAAATTATCAGCCAACCAGCTCCTAACTCTCATTTTTCAAAAACATCCTATGACATGACAGTCAGGAGCTGATTGGCTGGTACTTTATTTCCAACCACTATATCTCCATCCAAAGGGGATACGGTTGTTAGGTTGACACAACGTAGGTCGATAGTCATTAGGTCAACCACTAAAGGTTGACATGCATTAGGTCGACGGGGACACTAGGTCAACATGGTCATTAGGTCGACAAGTACTAGGTCGACAAGTCAAAAGGTAGACATGAGTTTTTCCCTGTTTAAAATTTTTTGGGACTTTTTCATACTTTACGATCCACGTAGACTACAATTGGGAATGGTAACCTGTGCCGAGCGCAGCAGTAGCGGAGCGAGGCATCTTGCCCGAAGCATGGAGAGTGAATCGAGCCATGCAAGGGGACACGGGTGCACTAATTGGGGTTCCCCCGTCACTTTACGAAGAAAACAATACCAAAAAAAGTCCAAAAACCCATGTCGACCTTTTGACCTGTCGACCTAGTACATGTCGACCCAATGATCATGTTGACCTAGTGTCCCTGTCGACCTAATGCATGTCGACCTTCAGTGGTCGACCCAATGACTGTTGACCTAAGTTGAGTCGACCCAATGACCCATACCCATCCAAAGTTTAGTAAATAGACCCCTAATTACCACACCTACTTATACCCCTTTCAGACTGACAACAAATTTCCGGGTTATTGCACATGAACGCGCATCAACCCAGGAATTTGCTCAGTGCGAAAGGGTCCTGTAAGAATATCCCGAGACGAGCGACCCGGCATTTCATCCCAGGTCTCGACCAGGGTTGAATCCGGGATCATCCCGGGATGCGGTGCCGTGTGAATGGGTATGCCGGGTCAAGGCGACCCGGCACTCGTTCTCTGCATAGGAGGAGGTGGTGTTTGGAGATGATTATCTCCAAGCACAGCCTCCGGTAGTGTCAGCGGTGACGTCACCAACCCGGTAATATGCCGGGTCAGGCCACAAGTCTGAAGGGGTCTCAAGCCGGGTTGCACCTGGGAAGAACCCGTGTACACATTCCCGGGTGCAACCCAGCTACTGTCAGTCTGAAAGGGGTATTCATCATCTAGTTCCAGTGGTATCATAGCTAGTTCCAGTGGTATCATAGCCATTGTGGAGAAACCCTTGTAATTTCCTTAGGTTCCCCTTTGGGTGCTGCTTCCATTGCAAAGATCAGGAACTAAACAGTATGCAATTCACTGCTATTACACACATTAGAGAAGTGCATCCATGTTTTATGCAAGATCAGTGTTGGTAGAATAGGGACTTATTAAAGTTCTGGAGGAATGTGTGAAAGGTCTCCTAAAGCTGCGGGAAACTATGACTGCCAATAAGATATTAGGCTTTTTGGTTTTAACTGAAAACGACAGGAAATTCAGTAGCATTTTTTTTTTCCAGTTAAAACCAAAATCCACAGTCTCTACATCAATGTACTGTATATAAAATGCTGATTTTTAATCAATTTGTTACCAGAAAACATTTGCTTGGTCAGGCCAAGTTTATACATTATTTTCTATGGAGAAACTGCTATCTTTGAGGCAGGACAGACAAAAATAAAAAACACTACTGTAATTGAAATATAGTTTGGAGAGTAATTAGGTATGAACAGAGCATGTATGAGTTTTTTTTATATAAATGGTGTGGTCACATACCTCAGGCACTGCAGATGGTTGAGTCTTTAGCATTAAAGTCTATTGTTTATATAAAAGTTTGTGGCCATTAGTGGCGGCTCCTACCTTTGTTGGGCAGGGCGCTGCCGTTGCCTATATAGGAGAGAGAGAGGTGAGAGCCGCTGTTCCCATCCAGCTGAGTCCCGGCACCTGCGCAATGGACCTGGCAGGTGCCGGGACCTGTGCATGCGCGCAAGTGGCGGCTTGTGTGTGCATGAGCATACCCCCAGCTTCTTAGGGCTGCATCAGCTGCAGCCCATAGAAGCCCGGTAGGGCTGATGATGAGACAGGGAATGGCTTCCTACATGAAGCCAGCTCCCTGCTTATCGCAGCCTGGCCTGGCAGTCCCGGATAGAGGGTACACCTCCCAATGGGACTGCCTATCCTGCTGGTGACTGGCAGGTAGGGCTCACAACAGGAAATTATTGCCAGTCACAGTGAAGCCAGTGCAGTCATGGACTGCATCTGACTTCACTGACGCTGGTGGATATTACCTGAGGGGGCAGCAGTCCTACAGCCCATAGGCAAAATCCTCCACTGGTGACCACACTTGCTCTTGCATCCCATTTTTTCATATGTATTCTTGTCAGGTAAGCCAATTTTCTAGCAGACTTAATGCCATAAAAAAATGCATAGCTTGTGTATAACATCTGTGTGATAACTGATGGCAAATGATGCAGAGCAGTTCTCATGTCTTTGAGAATAGGGAATGGCCAGAAGGGGAGACTTTGACGCAGTTGGCCAGCATGACAACTTATTGCAATATTTTGGAACCAGCATTCCCTGATTTTAAATGAAATACAGTTTGGAGTGTATGATTTTCATGTATACATTTTTATTTCTAACAATTAACTTAATTTTTCCTTGGCCATATGTTTTGTCTGTGTTCAAATGGTGTCTTTTTACTATTTCATAGTTTTCAGTTGGTTTAGGCCATGAAACCTGTTTTTTACACCATTGAGGATGTTTAATAAATTTTTACAATTTAAGCAATTTTTGCTGGAGACACTTTAATGTTTCTTAAATAGGAGAAAGGAGTTTTGCTGTTGCTGTAAGCCAGGCATATCCAAACTGCGGCCCTCCAGCTGTTGAGAAACTACACATCCCAGCATGCCCTGACACAGCTTTAGCATTCTCTGACACCAAAACTGGGATATGTAGTTTCACAACTGCTGGAGGGCTGCAGTTTGGACATGCCTGCTGTAAGCAATGAATGAGAGTGAGTTTTATGTGCTGGAACATAAGTAAACCCCTAGGTACAGTAGTGACAGATTGTGAGGTTCACAGTGCAGAGAACTTAGGTTATTTATTTATTAACAGTGTCTTATATAGCGCAGCATATTCTGTTGCGCATTACAATTGGAACAACAGTGATAACACAAAACCGTGTAATAACAGACTGACATACTGTAGAGGTAGAAAAGGCCCTGCTCATAGCTTACAATCTGTAGGGAAATAGGCATTGATGCACAAGGCACGCTCTAAGGCAGACTTCCTCCATTTCAAATTCATTCTCTCATCCTTCAGTGCTGCCCTTTCCCTCTCTAAATAATCATACTTAAAAATTCTCATCTCTACCCAGTGTTCCAACCCCCGACACATCTTTGCCACTGTCAGCTCCCTCCTCTGCCCACTACCACCTCCTCTCCCTTCCTCATTGTCTGCTCTGGACTTTGCCACTTATTTTACTTCCAAGATTGACTCCAAACGTCAGGACATCACATCCCACCAGATCAGCAACCACCCACCACCCATCCCTTGCCACCCCTCCCCTTCTCTCTCACCAACTCTGAAATCTTTCTCCCATGTATCTGGTGAGGAAGTCATGGCCCTCATCCGTTCCTCCCCCCACACCACCTCCCCACTTGACCCTATCCCCTCCCACATCCTCCACTACCTCTCTCCTTCTGCCTGTTCCCATCTTGCCCACCTTCTCAATCTCTCCCTCTCATCAGGCACTGTCCCCTCAGCCTTCAAACATGCACTCATCTCCCCTAGTCTTAAAAAGCCTACACTTGATCCAAACACCTTCTCCAACTATCGACCCATCTCTCTCTATTTTGCCTCCAAACTCCTTGAGCGTATTGTCTATAACCGCCTCACTGCCTTTCTTTCCTCCCACTCATTCCACATTCCAGTCTGGTTTCCGTTCTCTCCACTCCACTGAAACTGACCTCACAAGAGTGTGCAATGACCTCCATGCAGCCAAATCTAAGGGCCACTACTCTCTGCTTATTTTTCTTGACCTCTCTGCTGCTTTTGACACTGTGGACCACCCTCTCCTTCTGCAAATCCTTCACTCTCTTGGTCTGCGTGATACTGCCCTCTACTGGCTGTCTTCCTACCTCTCTGATCGTTCCTTCTCTGTCTCCTCTCAGGACACTACCTCTCCCCCACTTCCACTAACTGTTGGTGTCCCCCAAGGTTCTATTCTTGGTCCTCTCCTTTTCTCTCTCTATATGTCCTCTTTAGGTGAACTCATTAGTTCTTTTAACATCCAATATCACCTCTATGCTGATGAAACTCAAATCCCCTGATCTCTCCCCGGCTCTCCCTACTCATACCTCCAACTGTCTCTCTGCTATCTCTTTCTGGATGTCCCAGTGCATTCTTAAACTCAACATGTCCAAGACTGAGCTGATCATCTTCCCACCCTCCCGCATAATCTCACCTTCCACAATCTAATTATCCATTGATGGCACGACTATCTCCTCTAGCCCCCAAGTACTCTGTCTTGGCGTAATCCTTGGCTCCTCCCTCTCCTTCAAACCACACATTCAGCACCTCTCACAAACTTGTAATTTTCATCTCAAAAACATTTCCAGGATCAGACCCTTTCTCACCCAGGATGCCACCAAGACCATTATTCACTCACTGATTATTTCCAGACTGGATTACTGTAATCTCCTCCTAACTGGCCTCCCTGACAATTATCTCTCTCCACTCCAATCTATCCTCAATGCTGCAGCCCGGCTCATCTTCCTCACCAAACACACTACATCCAGCTCCCCTCTCCTACAAGCCCTTCACTGGCTTCCCTTCCCTTTTAAAATCCAATTCAAACTTCTCACACTCACTTACAAAGCACTCACCCAATCCTCTCCCACTTACATCTCTGACCTTATCTTCCTTTACTCTCCCACCCATCCTCTTTGCTCTGATAATGCACGCCAGCTCTCCTGTCTTCTGATTACTTCCTCTCACTCCTACCTCCAAGATTTTTCACATGCTACTCTCTTTCTCTGGAATTCTCTACCTCTCCCCCTTAGACTCTAAAACCCTCTACAGAACTTCAAACGAGCTCTCAATACCCACTTCTTTACCAAACCCAGCCAAATCTCATCCTAACCCTCTGTCCCATGCTCGGTCTACCCCATCTGTGTCACCCCTATCTGTCTGCCCCTCCCCTTTAGAATTTAAGCTCTCACGAGTAGGGTCCTCTTCCCTCATGTGATTATCCTTTTCTTACTTTAATAATCCTCAACTGCCCAAATCTTGCAGTTCTCGGCCATCTTGATACTTACCTCAGTGTCGTCTACTGATGTAGTTATGCTTAGTTACCCTGTACTTGTCCAATATTGTCTTCAACTGTAAGTCACTGTTTTCCTGTTTTGATTATGTGCATATGTACTCTGTAATTGGGCACTGCGGAACCCTTGTGGCGCCATATAAATGAAGGATAATAATAATAATAAGAACAACAAGAGTTAATATGTTGTTTTTTGTTTAGAGGCTATAGCAGGGTTAGGGAGTGTTTAGGATGGGGAATTCTTTTTTAGCCCAGTGCTAGGCAGGGATCTGCCTCTTTTCCTATGACTTTCCCTCTCTCCCCTTTTTGTGTGGTGTGGTGGCAAAGAACAGCAGTGACTATCGTGCTGATGACATTTGGATGTTCTTCCCTTCAATACTGGATGTGCTTCACTTCAATACACTTGGTAGGCTGATTTTAACCTTATGAAGCCGGGCATTATATGGTGTATTGGTATAGGAGGTGGAGATCCTATTACTTACCATTGAAAAGGGCAATTAACCCTGAAAGTCTGGTTGTTAACATCTGTTGACGTAAGACATCTTAGTCATTTATCTTCCAGCCACCATTAGGTACAGTAATGTGAAGTTTTTAAATAAAAAGGCTGACTAATTTTAAATGTCATTATTTTAGTTACATCTTTTAGTGGTTTAGTACTGCAAATGCAGGTTCTCTATCTGACAACTGCTGATAGGAAATTTATAAATATATGATGGAAATCATTGTACCATGCATGTACACACATAAACTGGGGCATCACAAAATTTTTACATTGGGGGGCCAGGATCTAATTTCATTTTTGTGCCTTTTAAATTTTGGAATGTCACCCCCTCAGGGGGTGGGGGTGAGGGTGCTGCAAGGGGGAGGGAGATCAAGGGTGAAGAGAGAGGAACATATGACGTGGAAGGTGAGAATGGTGCAGGCAGTGTCGGACTGGGACCTGAAGGGCCCACTGGGGGGATTGCTGTGGAAGGGGCACATGATTATGGGTGTGGCTAGGCTCCAGTGGAGGTGTGGCCAGCAACCACAGAGGTTTGGCTATCCATTAGAAAGTCGATGGTTTTGGCCCCTTTATAAATATATATATATATATATATATATATACAGTGGTCGAAGTGGGGCGGTATGGTATACCGCCACTTCTTCCACTGACCCAGAAATATGGAACTGAAAGTGCAGCAGGAGGCGAGGGAAGTGGCCATCCTGCTGCACATGGTGCTCCCCGTCCCTGTGCGGCGGCCGGCGGCTGTGTAGAGCGCTGTATTAGCTCCCAGCCACCAGCCACCGCCAGCCACCCACCGGACGCCACTTACCGCCGCTCACCGCTGCCAGCCCCCCACTGCCGCCAGCAGCCCACCGCTCACCCCGATTCTCACTTTGCGATAGGTGCTAGGTCGGTATCGCAAGCACACAATGACTGTGCTTGCGATACTGACTATGGGGGTCATTCTGAGTTGATCGCACTCTGCAACTTTTTGCAGGCCGTGCGATCAGATAGACGCCGCCTATGGGGGAGTGTATTGTAGCTTAGCAAGTGTGTGATCGCATTTGCAGGGGAGTGGGGCAAAAAAGTTTTGTGTAGTTTCTGAGTAGCTCTGTACTTACTCAGCCACTGCGATCTCTTCAGCCTGTCAGGTCCCGAAATTGATGTCAGACACCCACCCTGAAAACGTCTCGACACGCCTGCGTTTCCCTCACCATTCCCAGAAAACGGTCAGTTAACACCCAGATCCGCCTCCCTGCTGTCAATCTTCTTGCGGGCTCCGCTGCGATGGCTTCCCTCGCTGTTCTTGTCGCTGCCTGGTGATGGCAGTCGCCAGGCAACGACATGCCTGGGCATTGCCACCCGCGTGCATGCGCAGTTGTCACCCGTTCGCATGGCTGCGAAAAATTGCAGCGTGCGAAAGGGTCGGAATGACCCCCTATGTGCGATTTTGGCTAAGTGTCAATTTTGACTATCTTTTCTGCGAGATAGTCAAAATTGACTTGCCTGCACAGTCTATCTAGGCTTGCGTTGCTGACCGCGCGGGACTGCGCATCGGCATCGCAAGGTGACTTTCACCTTGCAATCTGCACTAACATTTCTTACGATTTTGACTATATAGTCAAAATCGTAAGAAAAAATCTCACCATATGTACACACCAATAGAAATGGTAAAGATAAAATTGTCTTGGTACAGGCAGCATATAAATTTCAGAAAGTGTCATATTGCCAGTGCACCTTATGTTGCTTCCTAAGTTATGCACAAAAATATCAACTGCATTGAGGTGTCAAATTCCACAAGCACTAGGTTTTGTGTGGAGAATAATGACACAAATCAATAACACTGTCTGGTAAAAAGGTTTAGAATAAAATATTACAACAGGGTGCAAACATTGCCCAGAAGAGGGTTTGGTTGCTGATTAAATATGGCTGCCTCAGCTATCTTCAGTTCAATGACAGATGAGGAGTGCGAACTTTGGCTTCTGTTGCATATTCTGATGGATGTTACTCAGGTTGCAGCAAGACACATGTAGATCTGCTCAGGCATGCAGGCACTGTCTGTTACGTTGGGCTGCCCTCTTAAGGTTTTATGCTGAGCACAGTGTGAAAAGCGTAAATGGCTTGGATTTCAGATTCCTGTGGGACGCAGCCAGGTATCATTAGTCTAAAAGATTTTTTTTTATTTCATTTTTTATTACATTAACACAGATTAATTTATAGCTGGTTATACAGTGTAATCTTAGAATCCTTTATTTGAAATTATTTAGTGACTATGATGTTTGTATGTTAAATTACCCTGACAAACAGAGCTTTGTGGTATTTGAAATAAAAGAAATGGATGCAGTTGTGATTTCAACAAAAGTTACAGTATAAACAAATGTTTATTATATTATAAAGGGGGAGATTTATCAAAACTTGGAGAGAGCTAAAGCACCAACCAATCAGCTCCTAACTCTCATTTTTTAAACACAACCTGTAACATGGCAGTTAAACTGGCCATACACCTAAAGATAGGGGTGAGATGTACTCAGGACCAGTGCTAGGGTGTTCAGCGCCCCCCTGCAAACTATAAATTTGCGCCCAACCTCCCATAGATTATAAAGGGTCAGTGCGCTGCAAAGGTGCGCACCGCAAAAATAGAGTGCCGGACCCCTTGCTCTGCAGACATGTAAAAGTACGGAATCCTATGAATGCATGAATCCTAGCACTATGTCAAGTGGAGCCAATATAATGTGTTCCAATCGTTACCACCAGGAGACACACATCGGCACTGCATGGAGAACCATGCAGCTTCAACAGGCCTTCCTGGGAGATGATTGGAGGGAGTCTAATGGTGGTAGGCGTGTCAATGTCAGGGACTGCGTCAAAAGAAGTAGTTCCATTGGCACTGGCAGCTATGATACAATGGACATTTTGAGTACCACAGGGATGCTTTAATGTCTCACGGTGTGACTGACGTTTGCATTACAGCCGGTGGATATCACATTAGGATGCCCACTGGCTGCAGCATTAGCATAAAGACATAGTACCAGCTGCTGCAGCTACTGCAGATCCACCCACCTCTAAATCAGGCACAGTATTAATACAACCGCCACCTCACCACCCATAGCAGTAATATACCCCCATAATATTAATACGCCCCCACCCCACCACCCAGATAGCAGTAGTATACCCCCATAATTTTAATACGACCCCACCCCACCACCCAGATAGCAGTAATATACCCCCATAATATTAATATGCCCTCACAACGCCACCCAGATAGCAGTAATATACCCCCATAATATTAATAGACCCCCACCACCCAGATAGCAGTAATATCCCCCCATAATATTAATACGCCCGCACCCCACCACCCAGATAGCAGTAATATACCCCCATATACTTACCTCAGCAGGAAGTAGGCTGCCTGGTCTCAGCAGACTGCTGAGCTGGTGCTTGGCAAACAGGAGTGACAAAGTCACAGACAGGGTAAGGAGAGGAGAGGAAGGGGTGGAGGCTAGGGTAGGATAAGCAGAGACATATGATAGAGGAGAGAGAGGGACAAGGGTTCATGGAGCAGAGCGGGCGGAGTCTGAGCCATGAAGGAGTAGAGGCATCATCTCTGAAGCCCATTGGTGGCAGTGGGAGATGAGCAGTTTGTCATCAGCTGCTGCGTGACCGCAGAGCCAGGGACAACACTCCATTTGGCACTTATGGTGTCTCTGCCTGGTGGAACCCGGTGACTTGGAGGGGGTGGGGCTACTGTTTTTCAAGACACGCAGTTCTTGATCTTAGTTCGGTGCCTGATGCTGCTACTGGGAGGAGGGATGAGCAAGACGGACCTTTTCCCTGCCTGCACTACATGACAGTGGCTCCCAGGATTACAGTGTAAGGCCAAGTGAGGATATTCTTCCCCACCCCGGCTTCACACTGCTGGCGCCGGTGCCTGTCATACAGTGTGACAGGCGCAGCGGCAGCAACACTGGGCTGGACAGCAGCGGGAATGCAGAGCAGGGAGAGCACCTCTCCAGCCTGGCGCCTACATGCTTTGCATCCCTTTGCTGAGCGGGTTCCGCCGTCTCTGGATGTTCTAAGCAGTGAAAAAAATGGAGAAGTGAGCTGTTCTGTATAATCTTACAGTATGCAAATTATAAATGTTACCTCAATGCTGATTGGTTGCCATGGACAACTTCTCCACTGGCTCACTTTTCCACTCTGTTCACTGCTTAGTACATCTCCCCCTTATTGTCCAATCTGGCTGATTGGAATGAAAATCTGGTAATGTATGGGAGCAAATGACAATTGACCATTTGCTTCAAAATGCTGTAAAATGGACAATAACAGGCGTTCGGACAAATTGGTTAAATCAAATGGATTTAACAAAATTTGTCTGATTAACCATTTTTGTCTGTTTTTAAGTGTTTGGGAGCAATTGATCATTTGCTCCCATACATGACTAGTTTTTCATTCCAACCAGCCAGATTAAACAATAAATGTTTCGGTGTATAGGTGTCCATACACCTTAAGATTTATCTTCCAATCTGGCTGGTTGGACTGAAAATCTGGGAATGGATGGGAACAAATGACAATTGACCATTTGAAATGGTCAACTCTCATCCATGTCATTTGTTCCCATCCATTACCAGATTTTCATTCCAATTCTTAGATGCTGGCTGGGACTTTAGCTCTATCCACTTTATCTCTTTCTATGCTTTGATATAGTAATACCTCCAAAGTATTAAACCTATAAATACAGCTATCTTGAAATGTTTGGAGTACTTATCATTATTAATGTAATGTATATGGTGATAGCTACAGAGTTTTAAAATCTTGTTCCTATAAAATATCTCATCAGTTCTGTACAGTAAATATATGAGAAACTGCCCTGTGTAAGGTAACTATTTGCTACTTCCCACTGAGCTGTCATCCACTTCTCTGTAGCAGCTCAAGGACCAACCAGAAATGATCCCCCAACATGCTGCTCTATCTGTCCCCCTCACATGCTTTGTGCTGGATCCAGCTTTATACACAGCACTTCTGTCTGTATCAAGAAGATAGATGAGGCTAAAGAAGATAGCTGTCATGGGCACACAGGAAGTTGTGGATGGAACATGTTCAGGGGTGGATTGGCCCACCAGGACACCAAGACAGATTCTGATGGGCCGATCCCATATCCCCGTCAGCCAAGCCGATTCACACTTAGGCTGGGCTGGCTCACACTGCTTCCAGTACTTGCAGTTCATTGAAACACAGTTAGGCTAACAGGCACTTCCGTGAGAAGTGGTGAAGCTTTTCTACCATAGGAGGGACCTGGAGAAAGTTAACAAGCCCAGCAGCATCCTCTCTCTGGACCCAGCCAAAGGTCTCTTCAACGAGCCCGGCCCGGGAGCAGCAGCATAGCGATGGTTCACTACACCCGCTGACACCCTAGCTCCCGCACTCTCACTGAACTGGCCAGAGAGGCAAATGAGCACTGAAGGGGACCCAGCAGAGAGGTTATTTTTAATTACATTATTTCTATTATCATGATGGTGTATGGGTTAGGGTCACAGTGTATGGTTTGGGGACTGGACAGGAGCAGGATGTACCTTGTTCTCAGGATGCCAGCTGATCAGGCAGCACTCACAGTCAGCCCTGGGACAATCTCTAATGCAAAGTCCTTCAGCCCTGTAGCTGCCCAATGTCTGTGATGGGCCTATTTATGTAATGCGGTGGCTATGTATGTAACGCGGTGGCTACGTATGTAATGCGGTGGCTATGTATGTAATGTGGTGCTATTTGTGTAATGAGGTGCTATAAGTGTAGTGCGGTGCTATATGTGTAATGCGGTGCTATACATCTAGTGCGGTGCTATACCTGTAATGTGGTGCTATACGTGTAATGTGGTGCTATACATGTAATGTGGTGCTATTCGTGTTATGTGGTGCTATTTGTGTAATGCGATGCTATATGTGTAGTGCGGTACTATACGTGTAATGTGGTGCTATACCTGTAATGTGGTGCTATTCGTGTTATGTGGTGCTATTTGTGTAATGCGATGCTATACGTGTAGTGCCATGCTATACGTGTAAGGCGGTGCTTTACGTGTAGTGCGGTGCTATACGTGTAATGCGGTGCTATACCTGTAATGTGGTGCTATTCATGTTATGTGGTGCTATTCATGTTATGTGGTGCTATTTGTGTAATGTGGTGCTATACGTGTAGTGCAGTACTATACATTCAATGCCATGCTATACATGTAATGTGGTGCTATACGTGTAATGTGGTGCTATTCGTGTAATGTGGTACTATTCATGTAATAATGTGGTGGCTATGTATGTAATCAGGGGCGGATTGGCCACTGGGACAGATTCTGCTACGCTGGTCCCCTGTGTCTGTGTTTCACTACTTGTGTGTGCTCCCTCTCCCTGTACTTTGAAACATATAAGGTTAAAAAAAGGGGTTTGTAGAATGAAAAATCAATAAAATCAGAAGTAGATTAAAGGTGTTACTGCAGTGTTGAGAGACACTGAAAGAGGGCATATCAGTCCTTGTATATTCAGACGTACAGATGTACATCAGGGAAGGGCATTGTAGCAGCATATGCATAAAGTCGCAGGTAAACATTAGCATAACGTAAAGCAAAGGAGGCCCCAACTGTGTCTATCTCAGAAGCAGGACCTCTAAAGAGTGACCACGCCCTCTCAACAGACCCCTCCCCCTCAACAGACTCTGCCCCCATTAGGGGCTGCTTCCATACATTTTCCGGGCTGGTGTTCGTTCCCAATCCACCCCTGTATGAGCTTACCATCTTCGGAATGTTAGAGAATTAATATAACTTTTTCTTTTTTATTATTTTGTCAGATTATTTATTTTTTTGTAAAACATTTCAAAATGTAACTTGACCCTCTTTTGTTATTTTCCCCTTAGCTCACTTGAAAATTGTTAGAAAGGAGAAAAATGTCTAAAAGCAATTATAGAGTAAGACCATTTTCCTTACTGTGTAAGCTGCAGAACTAGGGGGTAAATTTACTAAGATGGCAGTTCTATTTAAGATGGGATGTTGCCCATAGCAACCAACCAGATTCCAGCTATTATCTTCTAGAAGGTGCTAGATAAATGAGAAGAAGAATCTGATTGGTTGCTACTGGCAACATCCCATCTTCGATAGAACTCCCACCTTAGTAAACATACCCTTAGGTGTCCTGTTAGTTGCTTTTCATTTTACCCTTGTATGCCGTACTGCCATGTTTTGCTAATCGCACTGTGTAGCCTATGTAATGCGCCCAACATGGCTGCCTCGCCTGGTACTCTCTTGTGTAGAATATACAATGTATGGTTCTGAACTCGCCTAATATTTTGTCACCCCAAATATGTGTTATTTCTTCACCTTTTGAGAGGATTCATTAATAAAAATAAAGGCAGCTTCAAGAAAAATATATTTAAAAAATAAATTTCTATTTTTATTTTAAGTAAAATATAGCTTATTTTTTCTTCTTGTTCTTGTTCTTCTTGTTCTTCTTCTGATTATTATTATTATTATTATTATTATTATTATTATTATTATTTTGTAATTATTATAATTATTTACTCTGCATTATAAAGTAGGGAATTTCGGACTAAGATTGGTCCAGAAATCTTACAAACTTGTCCTATAAGAGAAACAAGATGGCAGAAGCCTCATGACTCATGAAGAGTCATCCTTCAGCACTCAGGAGAGGAAAAACCCCCTTGTGGAGGAAACCTCTGTGGACCCATTGCTAAAGGACTGCCCGTCCCTCTAGGCATTAAGAGACTATGCAGAGTTTGCCCACACCACCCGCCCACCCACTAACCTTGCATAACCCAGTCATCCCTTTTGACACCTAAAATCTGCTATTTTGACCTATTACCCGGCCGGTGAAGAACGCACCTACAGTCGTTGGTGAGAGAGTGAAAAAAAGAGAGCAAGAGATGACGGGGAGGGGGACAGTCATATCCGCCATAGCACTCGTCTCTGATGCTCACAGGGAGTTACACCTGTACAAATGTAGCCAATCTCATCATGGCTACATCATACCGCGATTGCACCTTGTTAGACGCGACCGCGCCGCGTACGTCTGGACATCTAAGATGTTTGTGCGGCCATTTCACATGAATGGGAGCGGCAAATGTCGCAGCTCGGCATGGCTAGGCCCTTGTGTGCATAGCTACGTCGAGGGTGCACATTTACCTCAGATGTAGCCATAATCAGCGTGGCTACATCTGTATACAATATTGGTTAAAAACAAAAGTATTGACTAAAGCACAATATAATTCTCTTACACCTCTGCAAATTAATAGAGATGGAACATACTGCAAAACTGGCACACTGGGATTTAGGCAGGCAGAGAGAGAGAGAGTAAAAGATTTAGCTTGCAACATTGTAGGCTCACAAAACAACTCAAAGGAGATGTCATAGGTGCAGCCGGACATAAAGGACTTAATTAGGGACATTATAGGCCCATCTAGACAGCGCTCTTCAAATATCTCCAATGACCCATTTGCAGGCGCTTGTGGTTGTTAAGTAACAGCACTGTCCCTGTAGGTGTGAGATTTTTTTTTTATCCAATACTATGCTATCCCCAAGGTCATAAGTCATATATTATAGTAGTCATGCTAAAAGTCTGCCGACGCTTCGAACTAAGCTACCCTTATCTTTGTCCAGTCACTAACCTTCTGCTGGTGTGCTATGCCGTCCCAGGCCTCAGGAGGCATATGCAAGAGACAGCAATAGCACAGCCCTGATATAGGCAGTCGCCATTATGACATCACAGCATGACCTCACACACCCCACCACTATCCTGTAGAATGTTATCTGCTGCGGTGCCCTCTGGCATAAATCCAATAGAAATTATTACGAACAAGTAGCAGCACTCTGAGACTGAGTTATAAAGTCAATGTATTAAAACACATAACATTCCAACGTTTCGGGGCACACCTTGACAAAGGGGCAGTTGTGCAGTGAAACGTTGGAATGTAATGCACTTATGTGTTTTAATACATTGACTTTATAACTCAGTCTTCGTGTGCTGCTTGTTCATATTGGTTTATATATATATATATATATATATATATATATACACACAGAGTAAAAACCACAGCACTCACCGCACCAGAAGCGGGGCACAGCTATGCACTTACCACTCACAGGGTGGGGTGCATGTAACACTGCACTCTCCACCACAGAAGCGGGGTACACAGCTGTACTTACCACTCACAGGGCGGGGTGCATGAAGCCCATGACCACATCGCTCTAATAAATACAAACAGAGAACCCAGCACTCACCAAAGTAAACTCACTTATCCTCAACAATTCAATAAATAAATGATGGGGGTTTAGTTGGTGGATTGGCCAATGCACGGAAGCCTGTATACCGATTCAAGGTACCCCACCTTCATACAGGTCCTACACTATCACAGAGTCTTAAAACCTGACTACCACACTGCTGCATCATCTGCCTGCTAGATGTAATGTGTACCTGCCACAGACTTTATGGCTTTTAAAGGCACACTAGTCACCTATTGCACTGGCTCAAAGATGATTGCTAAAAAACAGCTGAGACAGGTTCAGGATAATAAAGTCCACACAGGGGTGCATGAGAAAGCTAGTGGCCACGGTTAATAAGAGCTAACCATAGATTAACCCCTTCATATACACACAGAGTAAAAACCACAGCACTCACCGCACCAGAAGCGGGGCACAGCTATGCACTTACCACTCACAGGGTGGGGTGCATGTAACACTGCACTCTCCACCACAGAAGCGGGGTACACAGCTGTACTTACCACTCACAGGGCGGGGTGCATGAAGCCCATGACCACATCGCTCTAATAAATACAAACAGAGAACCCAGCACTCACCAAAGTAAACTCACTTATCCTCAACAATTCAATAAATAAATGATGGGGGTTTAGTTGGTGGATTGGCCAATGCACGGAAGCCTGTATACCGATTCAAGGTACCCCACCTTCATACAGGTCCTACACTATCACAGAGTCTTAAAACCTGACTACCACACTGCTGCATCATCTGCCTGCTAGATGTAATGTGTACCTGCCACAGACTTTATGGCTTTTAAAGGCACACTAGTCACCTATTGCACTGGCTCAAAGATGATTGCTAAAAAACAGCTGAGACAGGTTCAGGATAATAAAGTCCACACAGGGGTGCATGAGAAAGCTAGTGGCCACGGTTAATAAGAGCTAACCATAGATTAACCCCTTCATATACACACAGAGTAAAAACCACAGCACTCACCGCACCAGAAGCGGGGCACAGCTATGCACTTACCACTCACAGGGTGGGGTGCATGTAACACTGCACTCTCCACCACAGAAGCGAGGTACACAGCTGTACTTACCACTCACAGGATAAGTGAGTTTACTTTGGTGAGTGCTGGGTTCTCTGTTTGTATTTATATATATATATATATATATATATATATATATATATATATATAAAAATGTGGTTTGGATCGGCACTCCCACAATTACGAGCAGCTGCCCTGGTGCCCTCTGAAGAGAGTCCAATAACATTAACGTGGTAGGTAATCAGCGGCACTCAGAGTCTGTTCAGTGGTCGAAAAATGTATTGAAAATTAATGCAGTAATTTTCAATACATTTTTCGACCACTGAACAGACTCTGAGTGCCGCTGATTACCTACCACGTTTATATATATATATATATATATATATATATATATATATATATAATACAGTGTTTCTCCACAAGCAGTGGAAAAAGATCGCACTTTCCAGACTTGCGTAATCAGTATAAACACCAAAGTGATTTATTCAAAGGATCGGTTCCATATAACTTCATATCACAAAAAAATTGGAAAGGGCTCACCAACGTTTCGGTCCCATAATAGGACCTTTCTCAAGGTAGTTGCCAGTCAATATAAAGTCCAATATAGAAGTGTCATCATAAGCAGCGCATAATGGGAACCAGAGACCTGTAAACAGCCTCCCAGGTCCCCTTTATATACCTTAGTGTGATTAAGTCAGTGGGAGCGAGACAGCTGCGGCCGGGCGCGTCACTTCCGGTCTAAACCGGAAGTCACAGTACGCCCGGTCCCGCGGTGTCTCCACTAAGCAAATGCGCACAGAGGGCGCATGCATGCACTTAACATAGGTCACCATAGCCTATCTGTGTCCCTGGACCCGCCGATCGCTGTGTGGTGGCAGCGGAGGCGGCGATGTGTGGGTTGCGATGGCAACGTGTTGTTGCCGCTACCTCACTTCCGGTATAGACCGGAAGTCATGAGGTTTCCATGGCAGCGTTGCTGCCCGTGTAATAAGGGCTAAACGAGATCTGTGGGCGGGGCCCATGCAGATTAGGGACACACAGTGTATTAACCATAACATGGCCAATACACTGGTTGGAGAACTGCCGGGGGCATATGTGTATAAATCATGTGGTATTAAGCCCACAGCGGATTTTGTTCTGGTACGGGCAATTAACGTTGTGTCTTAACCGGAGTGTTTGTGTGCTTTTAAAATTAAAATTGATTTTGCACTATGGAGCGCCCCCCCTGTCTCTTTTTATATATATATATATATATATATATATATATATATTACAGTGTTTCTCCACAAGCAGTGGAAAAAGATAGCACTCTCCAGACTTGCGTAATCAGTATAAACACCAAAGTGATTTATTCAAAGGATCGGTTCCATATAACTTCATGTCACAAAAAAATTGGAAAGGGCTCACCAACGTTTCGGTCCCATAATAGGACCTTTCTCAAGGTAGTTGCCAGTCAATATAAAGTCCAATATAGCAGTGTCATCATAAACAGCGCATAATGGGAACCAGAGACCTGTAAACAGCCTCCCAGGTCCCCTTTATATACCTTAGTGTGATTAAGTCAGTGGGAGCGAGACAGCTGCGGCCGGGCGCGTCACTTCCGGTCTAGACCGGAAGTCACAGTGCGCCCGGTCCCGCGGTGTCTCCACTAAGCAAATGCGCACAGAGGGCGCATGCATGCACTTAACATAGGTCACCATAGCCTATCTGTGTCCCTGGACCCGCCGATCGCTGTGTGGTGACAGCGGAGGCGGCGATGTGTGGGTTGCGATGGCAACGTGTTGTTGCCGCTACCTCACTTCCGGTATAGACCGGAAGTCATGAGGTTTCCATGGCAGCGTTGCTGCCCGTGTAAATAGAGCTAAACGAGATTAAGGGAGGCAAAACCTCCCTTAAGAATTTTTGCCGGATTCGGGTGTGTTTTGGATTTGGGTGATTTTTTTAAAAAAACCCCTCAAAAACAGCTTTAAAAAAATCATAGAATTTGGGGGTAATTTTGATCCTATAGTATTATTAACCTCAATAACCATAATTTTCACTCACTTCCAGTCTATTCTGAACACCTCACACCTCACAATATTCTTTTTAGTCCTAAAATTTGCACCAAGGTCGCTGGATAACTAAGCTAAGCAACCCAAGTGGGCGGCACAAACACCTGGCCCATCTAGAAGTGGCACTGCAGTGTCAGACAGGATGGCACTTAAAAAAATAGTCCCCAAATAGTCCCCAAACAGCACATGATGCAACCCTTATGTTGTATAAACAGGACATGCACACTTTAACAAACCCATCATTTCAGCGACAGGGTCTGCCACACGACTGTGGCTGAAATGACTGGTTGGTTTGGGCCCCCACCAAAAAAGAAGCAATCAATCTCTCCTTGCACAAACTGGCTCTACAGAGGCAAGATGTCCACCTCCTCCTCATCATCCGATTCCTCACCCCTTTCACTGTGTACATTCCCCTCCTCACAGAGTATTAATTCATCCCCACTGGAATCCACCATCATAGGTCCCTGTGTACTTTCTGTAGGCAATTGCTGGTAACTGTCTCAACGGAGGAATTGATTTTATAATTAATTTTGATGAACATCATCTTCTCTACATTTTCTGGAAGTAACCTCCTACGCCGATCGCTGACAAGGTTACCGGCTGCACTAAACACTCTTTCAGAGTACACACTGGAGGGGGGGCAACTTAGGTAAAATAAAGCCAGTTTGTGCAAGGTCCAGGGCCTCCAAATTGCCTCTTTTTCCTGCCAGTATACGTATGGACTGTCTGACATGCCTACTTGGATGCTGTCACTCAATATATATGTATACTGTCACTCATATAATCCTCCACCATTCTTTCAATGGTGACAGAATCATATGCAGTGACAGTAGACGACATGTCAGTAATCGTTGGCAGGTCCTTCAGTCCGGACCAGATGTCAGCTATCGCTCCTGACTGCCCTGCATCACCGCCAGCGGGTGGTTTTGGAAATGTTATCCTTTTCCTGACAGCTCCAGTGGCGGTAGAAAATGAAGGAGGAGCTGTTGGTGGGTCACGTTCCGCTTGACTTGACAATTGTCTCACCAGCAGGTCTTTGAACCTCTGCAGACTTGTGTCTGCCGGAAAGAGAGATACAACGTAGGTTTTAAATCTAGGATCGAGCACGGTGGCCAAAATGTAGTGCTCTGATTTCAACAGATTGACCACCCGTGGATCCTGGTTAAGCGAATGAAGGGCTCCATCCACAAGTCCCACATGCCTAGCGGAATCGCTCCGTTTTAGCTCCTCCTTCAATCTATCCAGCTGCTTCTGCAAAAGCCTGATGAGGGGAATGACCTGACTCAGGCTGGCAGTGTCTGAACTGACTTCACGTGTGGCAAGTTCAAAGAGTTGCAGAACCTTGCACAACGTTGAAATCATTCTCCACTGCGCTTGAGTCAGGTGCATTCCCCCTCCTTTGCCTATATCGTAGGCAGATGTATAGGCTTGAATGGCCTTTTGGTGCTCCTCCCTCCTCTGAAGCATATAGAGGGTTGAAATCCACCTCGTTACCACCTCTTGCTTCAGCTGATGGTAGGGCATGTTCAGGAGTGTTTGCTGGTGCTCCAGTCTTCGGCATGCGGTGGCTGAATGCCGAAAGTGGCCCGCAATTCTTTGGGCCACCGACAGCATCTCTTGCACGCCCCTGTCATTTTAAAAAAAATTCTGCACCACCAAATTCATTGTATGTTCAAAACATGGGACGTGCTGGAATTTGCCCACATGTAATGCACGCACAATATTGGTGGCGTTGTCCGATGTCACAAATCCCCAGGAGAGTCCAATTGGGGTAAGCCAATCTGCGATGATGTTCCTCAGTTTCCGTAAGAGGTTGTCAGCTGTGTGGCTCTTATGGAAAGCGGTGATACAAAGCGTAGCCTACCTAGGAACGAGTTGGCGTTTGCGAGATGCTGCTACTGGTGCCGCCGCTGCTGTTCTTGCTGTGGGAGGCAATACATCTACCCAGTGGGCTTTCACAGTCATATAGTCCTGAGTCTGCCCTGCTCCACTTGTCCACATGTCCATGGTTAAGTGGACATTGGGTACAACTGCATTTTTTAGGACACTGGTGACTCTTTTTCTGACGTCTGTGTACATTCTCGGTATCGCCTGCCTAGAGAAGTGGAACCTAGATGGTATTTGGTACCGGGGTCACACTACCTCAAGCAATACTCTAAGTCCCTGTGAACTAACGGCAGATACCGGACACACATCTAACACCAACATAGTTGTCAAGGCCTGAGTTATACGCTTTGCAACAGGATGACTGCTGTGATATTTCATCTTCCTCGCAAAGGACTGTTGGACAGTCAATTGCTTACTGGAAGTAGTACAAAAGGTTGTATTTGCCTGCACCGCTGCAATTAATTATATTTAATCATATTCAACCAACAGTTTCAGAAAATCATTGATATAATGTAATAGGAAAAATTTCTATATGTGTTGGTGGTGCACCCCCAGAGGTGTTAATATAATTTGTAAAAAAGGAGAATGATCCCTACAAAGAAATAGGGACCTAAGAGAAAAAGCCTCTTTGTGGGGGCACTCTTTCAAAAAATATTATTTAATATTTATTGTTTAAAAATTACATTTTATTTCAATATTTAAAAATAATGTATATAGAAAAAGGGCAAAAAAATATACCTTTTGATATAACCCTAATAGACAATCAAACTAAATTCAATGGTGATTTATGATATAATATAGTCCTCCAAACTAGCAATATCTCTCAAAAGTAAAGTAGTTTGTAGCAGCCTCTGTGTACAGTAATGTGTTTTAGAGTGCAGGTAATAATCCCTACACTCTTGACACAGGATGCAATTTAATTCAATATTTATTGGAGGCAAATTACAAAACAGGTGCCAGGAGTAACAAATCCCACAACAGGAATTTGTAACTGACAATCACTAGATGGGATAACTTGCTTGTATCAAATTTTCTGACTCATGCATATAATGTATCTAGGTGACCACATCTGTTTAAACAAGTGTAACAATTAAAAGAAAAAGTACCCGTGCCGTTTGACCCGCTAACTTCTGCTGCCTTCCCATGTGTGAAAATTATCACAGTAAATGGGAGGTGAGAGAGCCAGCGGCCGGAACGGGTATGAAGAAAGATAGTGGCGTTACTTGCTGTTGTCGGGAAACAGGGAGGGGTTATCCTGATAACTCTGTGTCATTGCAGGAAAAGACCCACTTCCGCCCCGCAATGAGTGCGCGCCGAAATACCTTACGGTGTAAGAAAATCCTGCTGTTTAGGCATGAATCGCTGTCCTTGCTTGGACGCGTCTCTAAAGTTGTGCCTACGAGTCCGGGTCCGTGAGCTGTGCACGGGTTTCCCGGAAGGGACGTCGAGATGACGTCAGAATATGCTGGAAGCTGACGTACGTTTCACCCTAGCCGGGCTTGTTCACATTGAATCCTCAGTTACAAATTCCTGTTGTGGGATTTGTTACTCCTGGCACCTGTTTTGTAACAAAAATATTATTGCGTTATATTCCATTAAGATACAAACAAGTATTCTACGGTTATGGTTGTCTTTGCCTACTTAATACATTATTGATTTGCTTATAAATTTTCACCTAGCACTTTATCTATTAATTTGCCTCCAATAAAAATTCAATTAAATTGCATCCTGTGTCAAGAGTGTAGGGATTATTACCTGCACTCTAAAACACATTACTGTACACAGAGGCTGCTACAAACTACTTTACTTTTGAGAGATATTGCTAGTTTGGAGGACTATATTATATCATAAATCACCATTGAATTTAGTTTGATTGTCTATTAGGGTTATACCAAAAGGAATATTTTTTTGCCCTTTTTCTATACACATTATTTTTAAATATTGAAATAAAATGTAATTTTTAAACAATAAATATGAAATAATATTTTTTAAAAGAGTGCCCCCACAAAGAGGCTTTTTCTCTTAGGTCCCTATTTCTTTGTAGGGATCATTCTCCTTTTTTACAATTTACTGGAAGTAGTACAAGAAGTCATCCGACTTCCCCTCTGGGATGACGATCGACTCCCAGCAGCAACAACAGCAGCGCCAGCAGCAGTAGGCATTACACTCAAGGATCCATCAGAGGAATCCCAGTTAGGAGAGGACTCGTCAGACTTGCCAGTGACATGGTTTGCAGGACTATTGGCATTCCTGTCTAAGGAGGAAATTGACATTGAGGGAGTTGGTGGTGTGGTTTGCAGGAGCTTCGGTACAAGAGGAAGAAGGGATTTAATTGTCAGTGGACTGCTTCCGCTGTCACCCAAAGTTTTTGAACTTGTCAATGACTTCTGATGAATGCGCTCCAGGTGATGTATAAGGGAGGATGTTCCTAGGTGGTTAACGTCCTTACTCCTACTTATTACAGCTTGACAAAGGGAACACACGGCTTGACACCAGTTGTCCGCATTTCTGTTGAAATAATTCCACACCGAAGAGGTGAATTGTTTTGTATTTTGACCAGGCATGTCAATGGCCTTATTCATCCCACGGACAACAGGTGTCTCCCCGGGTGCCTGACTTAAACAAACCACCTCTCCATCAGAATCCTCCTTGTCAATTTCCTCCTCAGCACCAGCAACACCCATATCCTCATCCTGGTGTACTTCAACAGTGACATATTCAATTTGACTATCAGGAACTGGACTGTGGGTGCTCCTTCCAGCACTTGCAGGGGGCGTGCAAATGGTGGAAGGAGCCACCTCTTCCTGTCCAGTTGTCAGGTCTCGCCCCTCCACACACCTTGCTCAGGTGTCATACTTTGGTGCAAACTCCAGCATACTCAGACGGACACGTTTTTCACTGCTCTTCCGTCTCCAGCGGCTGTTACCACTCAAGCCGCCTCAGCCAGCTTTACAGCACACAGCACTTTATCCCCTCTCTGCTGCATAGCTTTTGTGGGCAACGCAGTACATCCGACCGGGGACGCCTGGCACACGGACCAGCCCACCTGAGAGGTATTAACAACTTTAACTGGCGACATAAAGTCATTTATTATTGGAGTCTTACCATTGCACCTCCTGTTCATTGTTTGTACACTTCCAGCAGTGTTCACCGGCAGCTGTGGAATATGGACTTTAGCTTCACACTATAGCTGCAACATATTATAAGTCCTCCAGTTGTACAGACACTTTGAGACAAGTTTTGTGGGTTATTTCATTGTTCATTGTTTTATCGGTATTATCATATTGCAACATCCTTTTTATTGTGCATTCCATTTTTATATTTTCATATGTTGGCTCCCTTTTATTGTATTTCTGACATTCAGCGCAGCCGTTTTCTTTTGTTAGGTCTCTGGTTTTGTCTGTCCCCGGCGGGGGCGCTAGTGGGTCAGTGTTGGTGCGATGTACAAAGCGGAAAGGCAATATGAAATTCCTGTGCATAAGCGCTGATGTTTATTAATGCAAAGCAGATGGTATAACACTGAAAACCGGTAATGTGGAAAACAATGACAGGTAACTGAATCCAAACAACTTAAAAGTCTCTTGCAGCAGAACGTAAAATAAGTAACTAGAGATGAGCGGGTTCGGTTCCTCGGAATCCGAACCCCCCCGAACGTCAGCCTTTTTACACGGGTCCGAGGCAGACTCGGATCTTCCCGCCTTGCTCGGTTAACCCGAGCGCGCCCGAACGTCATCATCCCGCTGTCTGATTCTCGCGAGGCTCGGATTCTATCGCGAGACTCGGATTCTATATAAGGAGCCGCGCGTCGCCGCCATTGTCACACGTGCATTGAGATTGATAGGGAGAGGACGTGGCTGGCGTCCTCTCCGTGTAGAATAGATTAGAGAGACACTTGATTTACTACTTGGGGAGCATTAGGAGTACTCAGTACAGTGCAGAGTTTTGCTGATAGTGACCAGTGACCACCAGTTTTATTTATAATCCGTTCTCTGCCTGAAAAAAAACGATACACAGTCACATACCATATCTGTGCTCAGCCTCAGTGTGCTGCATGATAATATCATCTATGTATATCTGACTGTGCTGAGTGCTCACTGCTCACACAGCTGAATTGTGGGGGAGACTGGGGTGCAGTTATAGCAGGAGTACAGTGCACACTTTTGCTGCCAGTGTGACTGACCAGTGACCACCAGTATATTGTCTGCCTGAAAAAGTTAAACAAACACTCCTGTGGTGTTTTTTTTTTTTATTCTATAAACGCATTCTGCTGACAGTGTCCAGCAGGTCCGTCATTCATTATATTATATAAATATTTACCTGCAGTAGTGTTATATTTTTTTTGTTCATCTCTATCATCTTTATCATCTCTATATTAGCAGACGCAGTACGGTAGTCCACGGCTGTGGCTACCTCTGTGTCGTCAGTGCTCGTCCATAATTGTATACCTACCTGTGGTGGGTTTTTTTTTTCTATCTTCTTCATACTAGTAGTTTAGGAGTCTGCTGACAGTGTCCAGCAGGTCCGTCATTATATTATATATACCTGCAGTAGTGATATATATATATATTTTTTATATCATTATCATCTCTATACTAGCAGACGCAGTACGGTAGTCCACGGCTGTGGCTACCTCTGTGTCGTCAGTGCTCGTCCATAATTGTATACCTACCTGTGGTGGTTTTTTTTTTTCTATCTTCTTCATACTAGTAGTTTAGGAGTCTGCTGACAGTGTCCAGCAGGTCCGTCATTATATTATATATACCTGCAGTAGTGATATATATATATATTTTATATCATTATCATCTCTATACTAGCAGACGCAGTACGGTAGTCCACGGCTGTAGCTACCTCTGTGTCGTCAGTGCTCGTCCATAATTGTATACCTACCTGTGGTGGGGTTTTTTTTTTCTATCTTCTTCATACTAGTAGTTTAGGAGTCTGCTGACAGTGTCCAGCAGGTCCGTCATTATATTATATATACCTGCAGTAGTGATCTATATATATTTTATATCCTTATCATCTCTATACTAGCAGATGCAGTACGGTAGTCCACGGCTGTAGCTACCTCTGTGTCGTCAGTGCTCGTCCATAATTGTATACCTACCGGTGGTGGGTTTTTTTTTTCTATCTTCTTCATACTAGTAGTTTAGGAGTCTGCTGACAGTGTCCAGCAGGTCCGTCATTATATTATATATACCTGCAGTAGTGATATATATATATTTTTTATATAATTATCATCTCTATACTAGCAGACGCAGTACGGTAGTCCACGGCTGTAGCTACCTCTGTGTCGTCAGTGCTCGTCCATAATTGTATACCTACCTGTGGTGGGGTTTTTTTTTCTATCTTCTTCATACTAGTAGTTTAGGAGTCTGCTGACAGTGTCCAGCAGGTCCGTCATTATATTATATATACCTGCAGTAGTGATATATATATATTTTTTATATCATTATCATCTCTATACTAGCAGACGCAGTACGGTAGTCCATGGCTGTGGCTACCTCTGTGTCGTCAGTGCTCGTCCATAATTGTATACCTACCTGTGGTGGGGTTTTCTTTTCTATCTTCTTCATACTAGTAGTTTAGGAGTCTGCTGACAGTGTCCAGCAGGTCCGTCATTATATTATATATACCTGCAGTAGTGATATATATATATATTTTATATCATTATCATCTCTATACTAGCAGACGCAGTACGGTAGTCCACGGCTGTAGCTACCTCTGTGTCGTCAGTGCTCGTCCATAATTGTATACCTACCTGTGGTGGGGGTTTTTTTTTCTATCTTCTTCATACTAGTAGTTTAGGAGTCTGCTGACAGTGTCCAGCAGGTCCGTCATTATATTATATATACCTGCAGTAGTGATCTATATATATTTTATATCATTATCATCTCTATACTAGCAGATGCAGTACGGTAGTCCACGGCTGTAGCTACCTCTGTGTCGTCAGTGCTCGTCCATAATTGTATACCTACCTGTGGTGGGTTTTTTTTTTCTATCTTCTTCATACTAGTAGTTTAGGAGTCTGCTGACAGTGTCCAGCAGGTCCGTCATTATATTATATATACCTGCAGTAGTGATATATATATTTTTTTTATATCATTATCATCTCTATACTAGCAGACGCAGTACGGTAGTCCACGGCTGTGGCTACCTCTGTGTCGTCAGTGCTCGTCCATAATTGTATACCTACCTGTGGTGGGGTTTTCTTTTCTATCTTCTTCATACTAGTAGTTTAGGAGTCTGCTGACAGTGTCCAGCAGGTCCGTCATTATATTATATATACCTGCAGTAGTGATATATATATATATTTTTTATATCATTATCATCTCTATACTAGCAGATGCAGTACGGTAGTCCACGGCTGTAGCTACCTCTGTGTCGTCAGTGCTCGTCCATAATTGTATACATACCTGTGGTGGGGTTTTTTTTTCTATCTTCTTCATACTAGTAGTTTAGGAGTCTGCTGACAGTGTCCAGCAGGTCCGTCATTATATTATATATACCTGCAGTAGTGATATATATATATTTTTTATATCATTATCATCTCTATAATAGCAGACGCAGTACGGTAGTCCACGGCTGTAGCTACCTCTGTGTCGTCAGTGCTCGTCCATAATTGTATACCTACCTGTGGTGGGTTTTTTTTTTCTATCTTCTTCATACTAGTAGTTTAGGAGTCTGCTGACAGTGTCCAGCAGGTCCGTCATCATATTATATATACCTGCAGTAGTGATATATATATATTTTTTATATCATTATCATCTCTATACTAGCAGACGCAGTACGGTAGTCCACGGCTGTAGCTACCTCTGTGTCGTCAGTCACTCGTCATCCATAAGTATACTAGTATCCATCCATCTCCATTGTTTACCTGAGGTGCCTTTTAGTTGTGCCTATTAAAATATGGAGAACAAAAATGTTGAGGTTCCAAAAATAGGGAAAGATCAAGATCCACTTCCACCTCGTGCTGAAGCTGCTGCCACTAGTCATGGCCGAGACGATGAAATTCCATCAACGTCGTCTGCCAAGGCCGATGCCCAATGTCATAGTACAGAGCATGTAAAATCCAAAACACAAAATATCAGTAAAAAAAGGACTCAAAAATCTAAAATAAAATCGTCGGAGGAGAAGCGTAAACTTGCCAATATGCCATTTACCACACGGAGTGGCAAGGAACGGCTGAGGCCCTGGCCTATGTTCATGGCTAGTGGTTCAGCTTCACATGAGGATTGAAGCACTCAGCCTCTCGCTAGAAAAATGAAAAGACTTAAGCTGGCAAAAGCACAGCAAAGAACTGTGCGTTCTTCGAAATCACAAATCCACAAGGAGAGTCCAATTGTGTCATTTGCGATGCCTGACCTTCCCAACACTGGACGTGAAGAGCATGCGCCTTCCACCATTTGCACGCCCCCTGCAAGTGCTGGAAGGAGCACCCGCAGTCCAGTTCCTGATAGTCAGATTGAAGATGTCAGTGTTGAAGTACACCAGGATGAGGAGGATATGGGTGTTGCTGGTGCTGGGGAGGAAATTGACAAGGAGGATTCTGATGGTGAGGTGGTTTGTTTAAATCAGGCACCCGGGGAGACACCTGTTGTCCGTGGGAGGAATATGGCCATTGACATGCCTGGTGAAAATACCAAAAAAATCAGCTCTTCGGTGTGGAAGTATTTCAACAGAAATGCGGACAACAGGTGTCAAGCCGTGTGTTGCCTTTGTCAAGCTGTAATAAGTAGGGGTAAGGACGTTAACCACCTCGGAACATCCTCCCTTATACGTCACCTGCAGCGCATTCATCATAAGTCAGTGACAAGTTCAAAAACTTTGGGCGACAGCGGAAGCAGTCCACTGACCAGTAAATCCCTTCCTCTTGTAACCAAGCTCACGCAAACCACCCCACCAACTCCCTCAGTGTCAATTTTCTCCTTCCCCAGGAATGCCAATAGTCCTGCAGGCTATGTCACTGGCAATTCTGACGAGTCCTCTCCTGCCTGGGATTCCTCCGATGCATCCTTGCGTGTAACGCCTACTGCTGCTGGCGCTGCTGTTGTTGCTGCTGGGAGTCGATGGTCATCCCAGAGGGGAAGTCGTAAGATGACTTTTACTACTTCCACCAAGCAATTGACTGTCCAACAGTCCTTTGCGAGGAAGATGAAATATCACAGCAGTCATCCTGCTGCAAAGCGGATAACTGAGGCCTTGGCATCCTGGGCGGTGAGAAACATGGTTCCGGTATCCATCATTACTGCAGAGCCAACTATAGACTTGATTGAGGTACTGTGTCCCCGGTACCAAATACCATCTAGGTTCCATTTCTCTAGGCAGGCGATACCGAAAATGTACACAGACCTCAGAAAAAGACTCACCAGTGTCCTAAAAAATGCAGTTGTACCCAATGTCCACTTAACCACGGACATGTGGACAAGTGTAGCAGGGCAGACTCAGGACTATATGACTGTGACAGCCCACTGGGTAGATGTATTGACTCCCGCCGCAAGAACAGCAGCGGCGGCACCAGTAGCAGCATCTCGCAAACGCCAACTCTTTCCTAGGCAGGCTACGCTTTGTATCACCGCTTTCCAGAATACGCACACAGCTGAAAACCTCTTACGGCAACTGAGGAAGATCATCGCAGAATGGCTTACCCCAATTGGACTCTCCTGTGGATTTGTGGCATCGGACAACGCCAGCAATATTGTGTGTGCATTAAATATGGGCAAATTCCAGCACGTCCCATGTTTTGCACATACCTTGAATTTGGTGGTGCAGAATTATTTAAAAAACGAGAGGGGCGTGCAAGAGATGCTGTCGGTGGCCAGAAGAATTGCGGGACACTTTCGGCGTACAGGCACCACGTACAGAAGACTGGAGCAACACCAAAAACGCCTGAACCTGCCCTGCCATCATCTGAAGCAAGAAGTGGTAACGAGGTGGAATTCAACCCTCTATATGCTTCAGAGGTTGGAGGAGCAGCAAAAGGCCATTCAAGCCTATACAACTGACCACGATATAGGAGGTGGAATGCACCTGTCTCAAGCGCAGTGGAGAATGATTTCAACGTTGTGCAAGGTTCTGCAACCTTTTGAACTTGCCACACGTGAAGTCAGTTCAGACACTGCCAGCCTGAGTCAGGTCATTCCCCTCATCAGGCTTTTGCAGAAGAAGCTGGAGACATTGAAGGAGGAGTTAACACTGAGCGATTCCGCTAGGCATGTGGGACTTGTGGATGGAGCCCTTAATTCGCTTAACAAGGATTCACGGGTGGTCAATCTGTTGAAATCAGAGCACTACATTTTGGCCACCGTGCTCGATCCTAGATTTAAAACCTACGTTGTATCTCTCTTTCCGGCAGACACAAGTCTGCAGGGGTTCAAAGAACAGCTGGTGAGAAAATTGTCAAGTCAAGCGGAACGCGACCTGTCAACATCTCCTCCTTCACATTCTCCCGCAACTGGGGGTGCGAGGAAAAGGCTCAGAATTCCGAGCCCACCCGCTGGCGGTGATGCAGGGCAGTCTGGAGCGACTGCTGATGCTGACATCTGGTCCGGACTGAAGGACCTGACAACGATTACGGACATGTCGTCTACTGTCACTGCATATGATTCTCTCACCATTGAAAGAATGGTGGAGGATTATATGAGTGACCGCATCCAAGTAGGCACGTCAGACAGTCCGTACGTATACTGGCAGGAAAAAGAGGCATTTTGGAGGCCCTTGCACAAACTGGCTTTATTCTACCTAAGTTGCCCTCCCACAAGTGTGTACTCCAAAAGAGTGTTTAGTGCCGCCGCTCACCTTGTCAGCAATCGGCGTACGAGGTTACTTCCAGAAAATGTGGAGATGATGTTCATTAAAATGAATTATAATCAATTCCTTCATGGAGACATTCACCAGCAGCAATTGCCTCCACAAAGTACACAGGGAGCTGTGATGGTGGATTCCAGTGGGGACGAATTGATAATCTGCGAGGAGGGGGATGTACACGGTGATGAACCAGAGGATGATGATGAGGTGGACATCTTGCCTCTGTAGAGCCAGTTTGTGCAAGGAGAGATTAATTGCTTCTTTTTTGGTGGGGGTCCAAACCAACCCGTCATTTCAGTCACAGTCGTGTGGCAGACCCTGTCACTGAAATGATGGGTTGGTTAAAGTGTGCATGTCCTGTTTATACAACATAAGGGTGGGTGGGAGGGCCCAAGGACAATTCCATCTTGCACCTCTTTTTTCTTTCATTTTTCTTTGCGTCATGTGCTGTTTGGGGAGTGTTTTTTGGAAGGGCCATCCTGCGTGACACTGCAGTGACACTCCTAGATGGGCCAGGTGTTTGTGTCGGCCACTAGGGTCACTTATCTTAGTCACACAGCTACCTCATTGCGCCTCTTTTTTTTCTTCTTTGCGTCATGTGCTGTTTGGGGAGTATTTTTTGGAAGGGCCATCCGGCCTGACACTGCAGTGCCACTCCTAAATGGGCCAGGTGTTTGTGTCGGCCACTAGGGTCGCTTAGCTTACTCACACAGCTACCTCATTGCGCCTCTTTTTTTCTTTGCGTCATGTGCTGTTTGGGGAGTGTTTTTTGGAAGGGCCATCCTGCGTGACACTGCAGTGCCACTCCTAGATGGGCCAGGTGTTTGTGTCGGCCACTAGGGTCACTTATCTTAGTCACACAGCTACCTCATTGCGCCTCTTTTTTTTCTTCTTTGCATCATGTGCTGTTTGGGGAGTATTTTTTGGAAGGGCCATCCGGCCTGACACTGCAGTGCCACTCCTAGATGGGCCAGGTGTTTGTGTCGGCCACTAGGGTCGCTTAGCTTACTCACACAGCTACCTCATTGCGCCTCTTTTTTTCTTTGCGTCATGTGCTGTTTGGGGAGTGTTTTTTGGAAGGGCCATCCTGCGTGACACTGCAGTGCCACTCTTAGATGGGCCAGGTGTTTGTGTCGGCCACTTGGGTCGCTGAGCTTAGTCATCCAGCGACCTCGGTGCAAATTTTAGGACTAAAAATAATATTGTGAGGTGTGAGGTATTCAGAATAGACTGAAAATGAGTGGAAATTATGGTTATTGGGGTTAATAATACTTTGGGATCAAAATGACCCCCAAATTCTATGATTTAAGCTGTTTTTTAGGGTTTTTTGAAAAAAACACCCGAATCCAAAACACACCCGAATCCGACAAAAAAAATTCGGTGAGGTTTTGCCAAAACGCGTTCGAACCCAAAACACGGCCATGGAACCGAACCCAAAACCAAAACACAAAACCCGAAAAATTTCCGGTGCACATCTCTAAAAATAACTTGATACTGAATGCAGGTGAAATAACAGAACTCCAATAGTATTTGAAATTTGAAAATACACAGTCTCTGAATAACACAAGATGAGATAAACTGACAATGTCTGGAAAGCAGAACTCCGGTATATATTAGAAACTCACAGTCTCTGTAAAGCACAAGTCCATATAGCCACACTTAGGCTTAAGCAGGAGACAGTCTCTAAGCAAGTAGATGTTATTACTGCTGAGTTGCACAGATGGTATGCTGACAATTAGTGCACAGGTAAGGTAATGAGAAATAACACCTGAGGAGAGTCTCTTACTGCTGATAGGTTTGAAGCTGGATGTAGCTGAAGTCCGGAGTAACAGGAGAGCTGTAGAGATGGTAACTGGAGCATTGAAGATAACCACAGGGGAACGCTAGAAACAGGAACACAGGAACTGGGAGAACTAGACACAGGGTATGTGACTCGTTGTCCGAGGCGATTTGAGTGAGCCCCGGACAGGAACTTATACCCCTTGCTCTGCAGTGATTGGTCACAGGGCCCTGGCTGGAAACACAGCGCTGGATTGGATGCCGGGATCAGCTGAACACATACGCAGGAACAGACTCAGGGGTACAGCGACACTGGAGATGACGCTCGCGGTCAGCGCATCCATGCAGCCGCGACTGGGGCCATGACCTCCAGAGGCCTGCACGCCAGCGTGCTGGTAAGTGAGACGCAGCTGACCGCCGATTCCTGACCCCAGTGTTGGGAAGGTCAGGCATAGCAACCGACACAATTGGACCTTGGGGATTTGTGATTTAGAACAGTGGTTCTCAAACTCAGTCCTCAGGACCCCACACAGTGCATGTTTTGCAGGTCTCCTCACAGAATCACAAGTGACATTATTAACTCCACCTGTGGACCTTTTAAAATGTGTCTGTCAGTAATTAATTCAGCTGTGCACCTGCTGGGTTACCTACAAAACATGCACTGTGTGGGGTCCTGAGAACCTGTGATTTAGAAGAACGCACAGTTCTTTGCTGGGCTTTTGCCAGCTTAACTCTTTTCATTTTCAAGCGGGAGGATGAGTGCTTCCATCCTCATGTGAAGCTGAACCACTAACCATGAACATAGGCCAGGGCCTCAGCCGTTCCTTGCCACTCCGTGTCGTATATGGCATATTGGCAAGTTTGCGCTTCTCTTCAGACGCTTTTAATTTAGATTTTTGGGTCATTTTACTGAACTTTTGTTTTTTGGATTTTACATGCTCTCTGCTATGACATTGGGCATCGGCCTTGGCAGACGACGTTGATGGCATTTCATCATCTCTGCCATGACTAGTGGCAGCAGCTTCAGCACTAGGTGGAAGTGGATCTTGATCACTCCCTATTTTACCCTCCACATTTTTGTTCTCCATTTTTTAATGTGTGGAATTATATGCCAGTAATATATCTGGAATTAGACGGCAGTAATGTCTGGAATTAGATACCACTAGATAGATACCAGATACCACTGTAACTGGAATGATGATGACCTATGCACAGTGACAGGACACTACCACAGCACCCTACAGCAGCAAGATGCAGCACAAGACACTGGACTTTTAGTCACCACATTGCAGCACTGATACTGAGCACAGATAGTGAGCACTGTTCAGGATACTAAAACTGACACTGGGCAGCAAGAACTGCACTGGACTACTGTACTGTACTACTATATACTGATCACCACAATGCAGCAATGATAATATTGAGCACAGATATTGAGCACTGTTCAGGATAATAGAACTGACACGGATCAGCAAAATACAGCAATGGACTACTGTACTGTACTACTATATACTGGTCACCACAATGCAGCAATGATAATAATGAGCACAGATATTGAGCACTGTTCAGGACAATAGAACTGACACTGGGTAGCGAGAACAGCACTGGACTACTGTACTGTACTACGATATACTGGTCACCACAATGTAGCAATGATAATAATGAGACAGACATTGAGCACTGTTCAGGATAATAGAACTGACAATGGGCAGCGAGAACAGCACTGGACTACTGTACTGTACTACTATATACTGGTCACCACAATGCAGCAATGATAATAATGAGCACAGATATTGAGCACTGTTCAGGATAATAGAACTGACACTGGGCAGCGAGAACAGCACTGTGCTACTGTACTGTACTACTATATACTGGTCACCACAATGCAGCAATGATAATAATGAGCACAGATATTGAGCACTGTTCAGGATAATAGAACTGACAATGGGCAGCGAGAACAGCACTGGACTACTGTACTGTACTACTATATACTGGTCACCACAATGTAGCAATGATAATAATGAGCACAGATATTGAGCACTGTTCAGGATAATAGAACTGACACTGGCCAGCGAGAACAGCACTGGACTACTGTACTGTACTACTATATACTGGTCACCACAATGCAATAATGATAATAATGAGCACAGATATTGAGCACTGTTCAGGATAATAGAACTGACACGGAGCAGCAAAATACAGCAATGGACTACTGTACTGTACTACTATATACTGGTCACCACAATGCAGCAATGATAATAATAAGCACAGATATTGAGCACTGTTCAGGATAATAGAACTGGCACTGGACAATGAGAACAGCACTGGACTACTGTACTGTACTACTTATACTGGTCACCACAATGCAGCAATGATAATAATGAGCACAGATATTTAGCACTGTTCATGATAATAGAACTGACACGGAGCAGCAAAATACAGCAATGGACTACTGTACTGTACTACTATATACTGGTCACCACAATGCAGCAATGATAATAATGAGCACAGATATTGAGCACTGTTCAGGATAATAGAACTGACACTGGGCAGCGAGAACAGCACTGGACTACTGTACTGTACTACTATATACTGGTCACCACAATGCAGCAATGATAATAATGAGCACAGATATTGAGCATTGTTCAAGATAATAGAACTGACACTGGCCAGCGAGAACAGCACTGGACTACTGTACTGTACTACTATATACTGGTCACCACAATGCAATAATGATAATAATTAGCACAGATATTGAGCACTGTTCAGGATAATAGAACTGACACGGAGCAGCAAAATACAGCAATGGACTACTGTACTGTACTACTATATACTGGTCACCACAATGAAGCAATGATAATAATGAGCACAGATATTGAGCACTGTTCAGGATAATGGAACTGACACTGGACAGCGAGAACAGCACTGGACTACTGTACTGTACTACTATATACTGGTCACCACAATGCAGCAATGATAATAATGAGCACAGATATTGAGCACTGTTCAGGATAATAGAACTGACACGGAGCAGCAAAATACAGCAATGGACTACTGTACTGTACTACTATATACTGGTCACCACAATGAAGCAATGATAATAATGAGCACAGATATTGAGCACTGTTCATGATAATAGAACTGGCACTGGGCAGTGAGAACAGCACTGGACTACTGTACTGTACTACCATATACTGGTCAACACAATGCAGCAATGATAATAATGAGCACAGATATTGAGCACTGTTCAGGATAATAGAACTGACACGGAGCAGCAAAATACAGCAATGGACTACTGTACTGTACTACTATATACTGGTCACCACAATGCAGCACTGATGCTGAGCACAGATATTGAGCTGATATTTAGCTGATATTGGGCTATTCAGGCAGAGAACGTAGCCACGTCCTCTCCGCTCAATCTACAATGCACGAGTGAAAATGGCGGCGACGTGCAGCTCTTTATATGGAATCTGAATCTCACGAGAATCCGACAGCGGGATGATGACGTTTTCCCCCGTTCGGGTTTTGCGCGTAAGGCGGGAAGAACCGAGGCTGCCTCGGACCCGTGTAAACCACGAGAAGTACGGGGCGGTTCGGATCTCGACGAACCGAACCCGCTCATCTCTAATATATATAAATATATATATATATATATATTTTATATGGTTAATGAATCACCAACACTCGCTCACATACAAAGATTCAGCTTGCTTGGTGCCTTCATCAAAAGTAGTGGTAGGCAATGAAAGAATGCGGCACACCAATACTTACTTTTAAATAGAATATATTAAAGCTCATAGCATGTTACATTCACCGAAGTTTCAATGCCCACCGATGTTTTCTTCAAGGTATACACGCACTAGCAATACCAAAAAAAAAGTGTACATGCACTGACACTGTATTGTCAGTGCATGTACAGTATACCTTCAGGAAAACATCGGTTAGCAATGAAACGTCAGTGAATGTAACATGCTATGAGCTTTAATATATTCTATTGAAAAGCAAGTCTTGGAGTGCGCAATCCTTCAATGCCCCATAATATGAGACGGAACCCACAAAATATTTAGCTCAGCGCGATTACTGCTGTAAGTTAACTTTAGCGCATAGCGGGGATATTTTTAATTCAAAATGAAAATATTATTTGCAATGCCACAGTTATTAATACATAGACCTTTTAAGATTTCATAATCCTTATTATACACAGAGTCCCCAAAAAATGTAAGGGAGTGGACCACCAGTTCATTCACACTTGCTGACAAGCAGTATCCATAAACGTTAGCCCTCTGTACCATATATTGACAATATGTGGAAATGCTTATTAAGGACATGCTACACTTTACTTCAGGTAAACTTGGAGTCTCTGTGATTACCACCCTTCTAACGCTCTGTTGAAGCGAAGGACAAGTACCAAGTTTTTGTCTACAATGGTAACTAGCGTTTATCACCTCTTTTCTGTACAAGCCTAATTGTTTGTTGCAAAGGTGAATTGTTTGCTGCAATGATTCCAAGCGTTTAAGCATTTTTTTACTGGATACCTGTCGAGATTAATATTATGCTGCTCAGAATTTGTCTGCAAAGGACTCCTGTTTGCTCTATTGCCAAAATCAATAATTTTAATAAATGTTCAGGTTCTTACGCCTAACAGATAATGTAGCGTTACTTGTGACTAGGGGTGCGGCACTGTTTAGCTGTTGGTCGGGGGGTGCAGAAAAAAATGACATGTTGGCACTCCACCCCAAACCTCCCCACCCCCATCCCCACTGCAGGTGAGCGATTACCTACAGTATGGGCGTCTCCTCCTGTAGTGCGCTGCCGCAGCCTGCTGCTATGCCCCATGTCCTCCTAGCCGGCTCTCCATAGATAGATTACTGGGAGGAGGCGGGGATATCCCAGCAGGCTCAGCATGGCCACGCCTCCTCCCAGTAATGCATCTGTGAAGAGCCTAGGACAGCACGTGGGGAATAGCAGGCTGCCGCAGCATACTTTTTAAAGGAGGATTCTCCCGTAGGGATCCGGGGGTAAGCGCTCCCCCTCACCCACGCCTGCGCATCTGTCTGGATTGCCCCCCCCCCCCCATTCCGAAGCCTCTGCTTGTGACCTAATACTAACAATGTGTTACAATCAGGATGCACAGCCTTCTGCTTCTTGTACACTATTATAACTAAGCTTGTAAATGTAGGGGTTCCTATTATAAATGTACATGTATTGCTATAACTGTATTACTACTGTAAATGTGCATGTCAGATTATAAGAGTGCAAATGTGAAGTTTTTATATATATAATGGATGTGATGGTCAGAGGAGTAGGTATCTGAGGGGCTCGAGGGCAGGAACGAGGGCAGAACAGGAGATGCACGCGGGTGAACCGCGAGAAAAGAGAACGTTGGTTGGAGAGGGTTAAGCGGTGCATCAGAGGCAGCGGAGGGGAGAGAAGGACGGAGGCAAAGCCGCTGCTGGAGACTCACGTACTTACTGGGAAAGATATGAAAAGTGAGCTGCCCCACCGTCCACCACTTAATCGGAGAGAGCGGTATTCACAGACAGCGGTGACCGGAGCGTCTTTGGATGGCTGCCGCGCTGGGGGAGCGGGACGCAGCTGAGACTAAAGTTGCTGAGCGGGGACTGTGCCAACGAGGTCCCGGTCTGGGGAATTTGCCAGATAGAAAGGAGATCCCGGTAAGGAGGACCCGGTGAGCAGCGCCGCCCCTCTAAATGAACTAAGGCCATATGCGACGCCCAAAACCGCCCCAAAGGAGGAGCTAAAGCCCGGGTCACGTAACGCCCCCTACCCCTCTCTAATGGTACAGAGCAGCTGGTAGACAGACAGGGCTAGCCAGAGGGGAGAGAGGATATTGCAGCCGGAGGATAATATATATATATATATATATATCTAGTAACAGACGTCTTTGCTGCATAACCACCCCAGAGAATTAACTCATTAGTGGTTTAAACAGATCCAAATACTTACCCTGTCCGAACGGGGAACAGTAGTACCTAGAGGAGAACAACGTCATTAAAAGCTATTGGAGACCTTGAATACTTACATACCTGGTGAGTCGCAGACTTATACTCGAGCAGAACCCATTCATGGGAAGTTACAATAAAATTCATGGGTGGTACTCCCCCTGAAACCAAGCATAAATATTGGAATGATTACTCTAGTGTACAGTAGTACTACGGCTACAAAGAGATTATCACATACACCAATATCCATAAGGAAAGAGAATAACTGTTAAACCGTATTGGCCCTGTTGGACAACGGGGACATTAAAATCATCAAGGCCACATTATTGCCTGCAGGGATAGACTATCGGATTAACGAGGAATATCAGTAAACGGGATGCAGAAAAGAGACTTAACTCCTACTGCCTAAAGCCCCTCTTTGTGTTAGGGTTAAAACTACGGGACTATATGTCTCAATTTGGTGGGGCCAATTTACAGTTGACCTAGGAACTTGATTCTCGCTAATAGACTGAGAGGGAAAGAGAGACGATACCAGTGCACTGACTGTCACATATATATTTGCAAATATATAATTTATAGTGGGGGGCAAAGTGTTGATATGTAAATGCACAACAGCGATATAACAATGATATTTATAGCTTTATAATATTCAGATATAAATGTTTAGTTTGATTGTTATACAGTGGATGTGATAGTGATATGCTACTTAAAGTAAAGCTGACATACTATTGCATTGTGATTCCAATATTGTTAACTGCTTGCTTATACCACTGAGGAACCAAGGCAAAGGCATCCAGTGAGATCATTTCTGTTTCTCTCCTTAAGGTAGGCTGCTGGGGTCACACCCTTTACCCATAAGGTCAGGAGAAGGTAGCCAAGTAGGGGTAAAATCGAAGTGTGATATAGGGTTTTCTCAAACCTTCCCTACAAATACGGTCATACACCGTAGCTTAAAGGTTTGGGTGGAGGCACTGACCTATTCCAGGGAACATTACAGCCAGAGGGAGGGCTAGATACACATAATAATTATTTGTGTTTGTTGTATATTTAGAATATGTTACCACATTGTAGAAAATAGAGACAGTGTATCTGTATAATAATCGATGTTGACATGTCCTGAGATCGACATGTGCAGTAGTGGCCTGATTCAGGTCCTGTCGCTATAGCGGTGCATGCCGCACAGTGCTGATGTATTTTGTGCATGCGCTGGACCTGTACTGCGCAAGTCCAGTACGGGTGTGTGATGCCGGTCGCACTACGTCATCAAGCTGTCAGTGATTGACAATCTGATGCCATTTTGGTGTGGGGAGGGGGAGGCAACGGCATCCGTTTCCCAAAATGGAGGCGTGTCACAGCTGTTGCAGGGGAGGGACAATGCAAAGATATCTGTCCATGGACAGAGAATTTCTCGCCTCTTTGTTGTTACTGCGTCGATGGTCTTGCGCAACCCCATGGGTCACAAGCTCGGCCGATGGTGTTGCAGATGACCTAATACTGCGTCCTAGAATGTAGCTTGGATCAGTAATGCAGCAGGAGGCGTGACGCCCGCTGCTGCATTACTGTATTAGCGCTATCGCTGAGCTTCTATGTAAGCAGCAGCGGTAGCAACTCCAACCACAAAGTACATGTAGGGGCGGGAGATCGGGGAACGCAGAGACCCCTCAACCTGCAATCACTGGCTTCACTTCCTAACATTAGCAATTTAGGAGCATAGAAAATCACAGTTGCAATAGCGTACAACTCTGAATTAGGCCCACAGTCCTATTTAAAAACAAAAGGTAAAGTACTCATAATCAAAAATATTATTTAAAAAGTGTTTTCGATAAAATAAAGTTAAAACTGAGATGCAACCGTTATGGTGCCCATACACTTGTGAGCTATCTGGTACAACCCTTCGATTTCGACCGCATCAGTGCGATAAATCGCAGGATTGTATGCACATCAAATGTTTCCCCCGATGCGATGCGTGAGCATGCTGGTCGAATCTTGCATCTCAAGATATTATGTGCTGCACTTAATATTTATCGGATCGCACGTGCGATCGCATGCTGTTTTTACCACATTCGATTTTTCGCACTGCGATGTGTAATCTGTTAGGTATTTAGCTCACTTACTGGACACTCCCCTCCACCCATTTCTGGTCACCCGATTTCTGGTCGCAAGGGACATGCGATAAATCGCATGATTGTGTGCGCATCGAATGCACAAAAAAAGTACTTTGGATGCGATTTATCGCACAAGGAGCTTCAAGGGAAATCGAAGTGCAATATCGCATCACGCTCAATCGCATAAGTATATGGGCACCATTAAGGTGCCCATACACTAGACGACCTGTTAGGGATGATTTATCTTTAATGATTTCCCTTGAACTCCTCCGGCAGCTCTCTGGCAGTCCTGGGCAGATGCGGATTGGCCCACCAGGACAGATTCCGACGGGCCGGTCCCATATCCCCCTCAGCCAGGCCGATTCACACTCAGGCTGGGCTGGCTCACACTGCTTCAAGTACTTGCGGTTTATTGAAACACAATCCGGAAGTTAGGCTAGCAGGCACTTCCAGGTGCCACTAGCCGTGAGAAGTGGTAAAGCTTTTCTACCATAGGAGGGACCTGGAGAAAGTTAACCAGCCCAGCAGCATCCTCAGTCTGTCCCCGGCCAAAGGTCTCTTCAACGAGCCCGGCCCGGGAGCAGCAGCATAGCGATGGTCGAAACCGGCTTCTCACTGAACTGGCCAGAGCGGCATCTGAGCACTGAAGGTGACCCGGCAGAGAGGTGATTTTTAATTACATTATTTACATTATCATGATGGTGTAAGGGTTAGGGTCACAGTGTATGGTTTGGGGACTGGACAGGAGCAGGATGTACCTTGTTCTCAGGATGCCAACTGATCAGGCAGCACTCACAGTCAGCCCTGGGACAATCTCTAATGCAAAGTCCTTCAGCCCTATAGCTGCCCAATGTCTGTGATGGGCCTATTTATGTAATGCGGTGGCTATGTATGTAATGCGGTGGCTACGTATGTAATGCGGTGGCTACGTATGTAATGTGGTGGCTATGTATGTAATGTGGTGCTATTTGTGTAATGAGGTGCTATACGTGTAATGTGGTGCTATTCATGTAATGCTGTGCTATATGTCTAGTGCGGTGCTATATGTGTAATGCGGTGGCTACGTATGTAATGTGGTGGCTATGTATGTAATGTGGTGCTATTTGTATAATGAGGTGCTATTTGTGTAATGTGGTGCTATACGTGTAGTGCGTTGCTATACGTGTAATGTGGTGCTATTCGTGTAATGTGGTGCTATACATGTAATGTGGTGCTATTCGTGTAATGTGGTGCTATACATGTAATGTGGTGCTATTCGTGTAATGTGGTGCTATACATGTAGTGCGGTGCTATACATGTAATGTGGTGCTATTCGTGTAATGTGGTGCTATACATGTAATGTGGTGCTATTCGTGTAATGTGGTGCTATACGTGTAGTGCGGTGCTATACATGTAATGTGGTGCTATTCGTGTAATGTGGTGCTATACGTGTAGTGCGGTGCTATACATGCAATGTGGTGCTATTCGTGTAATGTGGTGCTATACGTGTAATGTGGTGCTATACGTGTAATGTGGTGCTATACGTTTAATGTGGTACTACTCATGTAATAATGTGGTGGCTATGTATGTTATCAGGGGCGGATTGGCCACTGGGACAGATTCTGCTATGCTGGTCCCCTGTATCTGTGTTTCACTACTTGTGTGTGCTCCCCCTCCCTGTACTTTGAGACATATAAGGTTAAAATTAGGGGTTTGTAGAATGAAAAATCAATAAAATCAGAAGTAAATTAAAGGCATGACTGCAGTGTCAATAGACACTGAAAGTGGGCATATCAGTCCTTGTATATTTAGACGTACAGATGTACATCAGGGAAGGGCATTGTAGCAGTATATGCATAAAGTCGCAGGTAAACATTAGCATAACGTAAAGCAAAGAAGAACCCAACTCTGTCTATCTTAGAATCAGGACCTCTGAGGAGTGACCACGCCCTCTTGACAAACCCCTCCCCCTCAACAGACTCCGCCCCTATTAAGACTGCTTCCATAAATTTCCCGGGCTGGTGTTCGATCCCAATCCGCCCCTGAACATGTTCTAAGTATGCCCCCCTAAATTTGTGGCAGCTTGCATTAGGAGGAGTATGTGAATGAAATAACTGTGCTGTGTAAATATGCATGTGTAGAGTGTCTTGCTTTGTAAGGAGCACTCAGGTAATAATCAGTACTGCTTAACAACTCCCAACTATCTTGATTTAGGCCAGGCAGTCATGATATAAAGGTACTGTGTCAACGTCTTGTTCATCAGCACATTTATCCCAAATCCTGGGAGGTTGGAAGATATGCATACCAATGACGCACGGTGAGGTAAATGTCTGAGGAGGCACTGACTTGTACCAGAGCCAGATTTACACACAATTTATGAGCCCAAGGGTTCATGTAGGCAGTGGCGTAACTAGAAATTTTTCTCCCCCAAGCCAAAAAATTCTTCGGCGCCCCCCCATAATTGGCACTAGGAAAGGGACAAACATGTGCGCGCCTAAGGCGCGCGGCACCAAAAAGGGGCGTGGTTTTGTTTAAATGGGCGCGGCTTCGCATAAAGAGGCGTGGCATTGCAGGAATAGACTACCTTATACCCCAGTTTTGCAACCTGCACGCCCAGACGTTAGCCACCACAGGAAAGAAAAATAATCCTGATTCATGCCCCTTCCATTATTTGTCATTTTTCCTCCTTATAGTAATGCCCAGTATACATTATGCCACATACTGCAAAGGCCCTCAGACATTATGCCACACACAATAATGCACATGACACAATATGCACACACCGTAATGCCCCCGACACATTATGCCACACACCGTAATGTCTGTGACACATTATGACAGGAATCGCAATGCCCGTTATACATTATGCTACACACTGCAATGCCCCTGATACATTATAGCACATACCACAATGCCCATGATATAGTATACCACACACCGCAATGTCCGTGATACATTATGACACACACCGCAATGTCCGTGATACATTATGACACACACTGCAATGAACCTGAGACATTATACCACATACCACAATGCCCATGATATAGTATACCACACACCGCAATGTCCGTGATACATTATGACACACACCGCAATGCCCGTTATACATTATGCCACACTGCAATGACCCTGAGACATTATACCACATACCACAATGCCCGTGATATAGTATACAGACACCGTAATGCCTGACACATTATGCCACACACCGCAATGCCCATTATACATTATGCCACACACTGCAATGACCCTGAGACATTATACCACATACCACAATGCCCGTGATCTAGTATACCATACACCGTAATGCCTGTGACACATACCGCAATGCCCGTTATACCCTATGCCACACTGCAATGCCCCTGAGACATTATACCACATACCACAATGCCCGTGATATAGTTTACCACACACCGTAATGCCTGTGACACATTCTGACACACACCGCAATGTCCGTGATACATTATGCCACACACCGTAATGCCCATTACACATTAAGTCCTACATTAAGGCTTCTAATTACTTTTAAATTACCTGCTCGTTGCCAGGGGTTTCATGCTCTTGGTTCCATGCACGGTGCCAGGGGTTTTCATGCTCAGGGTGTCATGCTCGTTGCCAGGTGTTTCATGCACTCGGTGTCATGCTCGTTGCCAGGGGTTTCATGCACTGGGTGTCATGCTCATTGCTAGGGGGTAGTGCTTGTTGCTAGGGCTGTGCTCCCAGTGCCACATATGTCCTCAGTGCCAGATATTCCCCCACGGTGCCAGGTACTCACATGCCCCCAGTGCCAAATATAGCCTCTCCCCCCAGTGCCACATATGCCCCCAGTGCCAGATATTCCCCCACAATGCCAGGTGCTCACGTGCCCCCAGTGCCAAATATAGCCCCCCATGTGCCAGGTACACATACAGTGCCATATATGCCCCCTCAGTGCCCCCCCAGTGCCATATATGCCCCCTCAGTGCCTCCCCAGTGCCATATATGCCCCCTCAGTGCCCCCCAGTGCCATATATGCCCCCTCAGTACCCCCCAGTGCCATATATGCCCCCTCAGTGCCCCCCCAGTGCCATATATGCCCCCTCAGTGCCCCACCAGTGCCATATATGCCCCCTCAGTGCCCCCCCAGTGCCATATATGCCCCCTCAGTGCCCCCCAGTGCCATATATGCCCCCTCAGTGCCTCCCCAGTGCCATATATGCCCCCTCAGTGCCCCCCAGTGCCATATATGCCCCCTCAGTACCCCCCAGTGCCATATATGCCCCCTCAGTGCCCCCCCAGTGCCATATATGCCCCCTCAGTGCCATATATGCTCCCTCAGTGCCATATATGCCCCCTCAGTGCCTCCCCAGTGCCATATATGCCCCCTCAGTGCCCCCAGTGCCATTTATGCCCCCTCAGTGCCCCCCAGTGCCATATATGCCCTCAGTGTCCCCCAGTGCCATATATGCCCCCTCAGTGCCATATATGCCCCCTCAGTGCCCACCGCAGTGCCATATATGCCCCCTCAGTGCCATATATGACCCCTCTGTGCCCCCCCAGTGCCATATATGCCCCCTCAGTGCCCCCAGTGCCATATATGCCCCCTCAGTGCCATATATGCCCCTCAGTGCCACCCCAGTGCCATATATGCCCCCTCAGGCCATATATGCCCCCTCAGTGCCCCCCCCCTGTTCCATATATGCCCCCTCAGTGCCCCCCCAGTGCCATATATGCATACCTCCCGCAGTGTCCCGCGATGGGGGGGGGGGGGGCAGTTGGGAGGCTCCTACAGTCACTGCTCTGCATAGCAGAGCAGTAGTGAATAGACGCTGTGCGCATGCGCACAGCGTCTATTCAGCGCAGACAGTGGGAGAGAGGGCATGCCAGCAGCTCACAGAGCGCTGGGCATGCCCCCTCAGTGACATAGGACATGCCCCCCCCCCCCCCCCGACACGCCGGAGACTCAGAGGGACACAGGAGAGGCGCACGCTGTGCCCTCCGTGTCCCTACTTCACAGCGGGGGGCTAGTGACAACAGATTGACATGCGGACGTTCGTCCGCATGTCAATCTGCTCTAAATCAGTGGCGGCGCCCCCGCAGCCCCTCGCCCCCAAGCCATTGCGAGGGCTGCGGGGGCAGTAGTTACGCCACTGCATGTAGGCATTATACACAGGTGCAGCAGTATATACATGTGGGCATTATATACAGATGTAGCAGTAAATACTGCTGGAAACTTACTGAGCTTTCATCAGAGATGTGCAGAAAAGGTTCGCAATGGGCACTGCCTAACTTGTCATAGACTTTTTACTCCAGAGATTTTCATATAAAAATTATTAGAATAATACAAAGCACTGTAGATATTTATAATACATTTTTTGTATTTTTCATATAATGTATATAGTCAAAACTCTGGAGTATACTGGAGTATGTCAGGAGAGGCTCTGCCTCACCTCACCGCACGTCACTGACACATCCCGCCAGGATTAAAAATCATGAGAATCAAGAAAATGTCAAACCACTGGAGAGGTGGAGATACAATTGCTGTGTCAAAGTCGAAAAATATAGAAGAACACACAGCACGTATAAACTGCACACACATGCCCACTGCGCGTGCACTTGTTCTGCCGTGCATGCACATATCCGCAATTTGCGTATGGTCGCTCCCGCGGTCCTGCGCGTGGTATGGGTATTTACGGCAGAGTTTGTGAATGCATGGAAAGCTATCAAAACATTACATATTTAATCCAAATAGTGCACATTGTACACATAGTCCCCCTGCACCACATCAGAAAGTATCAACAGTTTAAATGATTCCAGAACAAGGGGATTCACCTTTACAGGATAAGAGGGGACAGACTAAGGTTATAAGGTGGTGTTTGGTATCCAGCTGTAGGGTATTTTAAGGGTAACATTCCGGTGTTGGTTTGCGGACGATCGCATGTTCCTGCGGATAGTTAGGTGCAGAAGCAGAATATAGATATAAACTGTTTTTACTGTATATTATGTATGCGGCGGGAATCCAAAGGAGACCACCCACAAGAGCAGTTGGGAAAGACATCGCCTACCTTTTCAAATTGACCAATGACCTCTCTTGTACTGTAAAAGTGCATTCCTGTGTCCAATGGACAAAGGGATTACAGTATCCATTGTATTGCTTTTGGAAGTATTGTATAAAAAGCCTGTTGCAGCCTGGCTGGGCACAAGACTCTCAATGTTATCAACCTGATAGCGGAGGACCGGACCGGGAGGCGCACGCGAATATACTCACGTATCTACATTGACTGTAGCCATTTACTATGTTGTATTGTAGTGCATAATTTGTATTGTTATCCCCCTTTCAGAAATATTACTCTGAGGTGTCGGAACCCAGTGATTAACTACAAATCGGTGTTGTGTCTTCCTTTTCCTGCTAAGGTTTAAGAGTGTATTAGTAACGCATAGCATTGCTGTATAAGGTTTAAAGTGAATCGCTGGGTGTGTGCGCGCTGTGTGTACTTTGTACCCCCAGCGCGGCGTTTGTATGCTAAGTCCGTACAGTGATACGGGACTCCGTACGCAAACAGTGTATAAAGTACGTAGCGTGTGTATTAAGTATAGCGTCCGCAGCGGCTAAAGGTTTAAAGTGTATTTATGGTGTGTTTAAGGTATAGCTTTATGTTTTAAGATAAAATCGACATTATCAGCTGCTATATCAAAAGAAGAGCAAAACTAGTAAGTAGATACCATCTGCCCAAATGGTGATTTTGATTTTGGGATATCACTTTCACATATTTACTTTTCAGTAAGAAATAAAAATAATGGAGTAAATTGTGCACTGTCAAATAAATAAAAATAATCCCTACATAAAGGGGTAAAACTGATGAACGGTTCTAGAAACAAACCAATGGTGCTGCACCCAAAAAGCAGCAGAAGACGATAAATAGGTATCCAACCTATGTACTGAAGTCAAAAACAAAGAACAGTCTTACATGCGCTGTGGGTGATCCAGTGTCGGACTGGGGCATGAAGGGCCCACCGGGGGGATGCTGTTGTAGGGGCCCATGCTAAAAGGTGTGGCCAGGCTCCACTGGGGCGTGGCCAGCCACCACAGAGGTTTGGCTAACCATTACAGAGTACATGTTCTGTTCCCCTTGGTAAATATATAATAATCCATATTCTATTGAAGTATAATGTAACATGTATAATGCATAATTCAAGTGCACTAGGATAGAGTCTGGAACCTGATCCCTAGAGAAGGGGGAGGGCCCACAGGCACTGGGGCCCACCGGTGGTTTCCACTGTTCCCCTGTGGGCCAGTCCAACCCTGGGGTGATCCCAGCAGAGGAGAATGGTCCAAATTAGTGATGCTCCTGTGCAGCTGCAGTTAGGCTGCTTATGCAGGAAGGTCATCAACATTTTTTACATTGGAGCAGTTTCGTGTGATGTCATGCAGCCACCCCGAAAATGCTGCCTACCCGCCTCCCTGTTTTCCTTTCACCACCACCGCAATGGTCCATTTCCGCCCCCACCCATCCTGCGAATGCCTCTGCCTGTCAATCAGGCAGAGGCATTCACACCCATTGCGAACCGATCGCATTTGGCAGCAATGCACACACATGAAGGGACCTGCATGTGTGCACTGGCACTGACAACAGAGATATTTGATGCGACCTGAAAAACCCCCTTAATCTACAGCACTTTATTAACATCTCAAACTACATTTGGGGAGAGCACATTACCTTCAGTCTTGTGACTACTTCTGGCGTGCTAGCAGACATCAGAATGTCCATCGAGCCCTTTTACGCTCTGCACATGCATAGATGGAAAGCTGCACATGTGCAGTGGCCTACCCGGACTCAATAGGCAGAAGTAAAGTGAACGCATATGAGATTACTTTACTTCTTACTGATCATTGGGACGGGCTCTTATTAGAGCCCATGTTCCAATGAACAGGGCCAGTGTAAGGTCTCTCTGCACCCTAGGCAAGCTTCAGCCTAGCACCCCCTAACCAGCATGACGTCCGAGTTGGCTGGAGGTGCGGGTTACCACTCGAACTCGAACATTTTTAAAGCAGCAATCATTTACAAGGAACAGTTTTGCCTTGTAAATGATTTCCGCTTTAAAAAAATGTCCGCGTTTGGCCGAAATCTCTGCACCTCTGGCCAATTCGGTTGGCATTACATCTGACCCGCCCCTATGTATCTGTTGAGTCCCAATTAGAAAAGGTCTATATAAAAAGTTAAAACATAATTTTTAACCAACATGGATGGGTAAAAAATGTGTATTTAACAGTAGCGCTCTCCAACCACCATATTTAGACCTTCACCACCATAGTGAAACAAAAGAATTGCAAATGATTCACCATGAGGATATGAGAGTACTTTGTCCTCCCTTTGCTTAAATCTGGACAGGTAATTCCACCTGCTCCTCTCTTTGGATCACAAAACAAATAGAGAATACTCCAGAGGCCCAGAGGAAATCCACAATGGGATGAGATGTTTTTACTTCTCACTGGACACCCTAGACAACACTTTAAAAAGAGAGGGACATAGTGTAGCAGTCCTTAAAAATTGACACAATTTATTCCACAGATCGCACTTACAAGACAAAAAGTTAAAAGAAGCATATAAAATCAACTCCACTGGACATATCACCAAGATGGCATCTCTCTTCCTAGGGAATTCCTGTAACACCAGATGGACACGGTGAGTGGGGGTGCCGGGCTACGGATCCACAGCTCCACAAGAACCAGAAAAACCCCTCAGAGTGGATGGAGAAAGTCCAGGAGAACACAGTAACAAGCAGCGCTCAACGTGTATCGGACGTACAGTCCTTCATCAGGAGCATACCTCTACTTGTTAAACTGAACATACTTATACCCTATACACAGCTGGACTCGATTACCGCTTACCGGCAATCTCCAGTAACTCCAGTTCCGCATTGGTCACCTGACCGGAACCGGAAATTACGTCTGCGGGTCATATGCGTTCCATACGGCAAACCTCATCACAGCCGCATTCCAAATCCCGTCCTTTGCATTCCACGGGCATCCGGGCTCGTAATATCCTAATGGTACAATTCCATTGTAGTCCATCCCACAAGTCCAAGAGTCCCACAAACACCCAATAATGCCGAGACCATCATAAAAAAGAAGAAAAGTATAATTACCATAAAAACAAATAATAAAAAACAAGTGATAAAAAACAGTGTGCAAGATAGGAAAAGGAGAAATGAGGAACTAGAAAGAGGAAAATTATTCCAGAAAACATTTCAATTCGAATTCACCGTTAAGTCCTCTGGGCACCAAAGTGCCCAAACGGTGAATCCATTGCATCTCTGCCCTCGCTAGTCTCCTCTCTAAATCTCTTGTTCTCCATTTTGGTAGGACCATTTGAATTCCACAAAATGATTTTAGAAAACATTCCTTCGACTCATGAACCCTTTTAAAATGTGATGAAACAGTGTGGGTCTCTAGGCCCTTTCTTATGTTGTAGATGTGTTCGGCCCACCTTACCTTAACACACCTCCCTGCCTTCCAACATAAAATAAACCACATGTACACTCCAGAATGTAAACCACATTCTTTATGTGACATGTGATAAATTCCCTGATAGGAAAGGATTTCCCATTCACCATAAATTCAGTAATCTTTCGTATTGGTGATTTAACCGTCTTGCACATTAGGCAATCACCACAACGGTGAAAGCCCTTGGTTCTTACACTCTGTCTAAGATCGGTTTCTACACTACTCCTCACTAACTCATTCTTTAAAGACGGTGCTTTTCTATATACAAAGACCGGACCCTCAGGTAATAAGGAACCTAAAACATAATCCTGTTTGAGAATGTTCCAGTTGTCCCGAAAAACCCGTTCTATACCTCTGAAAGATTGATTATATTGGCTAATAAATGCCCACTTGTACTTCTCATCTGGTGGACCTCGGCTGACTTTGGTCTTTTACAAGGTGTCTCTTTCTACATTGGATATTTTATTTCTTGCCTTAGCCAATAAATTCGGGGAATAGCCCTTTTTCAGAAATCTGTTTGCTACTTCATCCAGTTGTTGGTCACAGATCTGTACATCAGTACAATTCCTTTTTATCCTTGCAAACTGGCTGAACGGAATACCATCCAGCCAGTTTGCATGATGCTGGCTTGTCCTATCTATGAAACTGTTAGAATCGGTGAGTTTCCTATAGGTCCTGGTATTTACTTTCCCATTTGAAACATACAGACCTAGACCCAAAAATGATACCTCCGTCTTACTTCTCGTAAATACCAATTGAATGGACATATCATTCAAGTTTAGATCATCACAAAAGGCATTCAAGGAGTCATCATCACCTCTCCAGACGAACAACACATCGTCTATATAGCGCTGACAGAACACTAGGCCCGCCACCAGACCATCGCCACACCAGATCCGATGGTCTTCCCAGTACGCCATAGACAAATTGGCGTAACTGGGGGCGAACCTAGTGCCCATGGCAGTGCCAACCTTTTGAAGATAGAAGGTCCCATCAAAATAAAAGCAATTATTTAGTAAAATAAACTTAATACTATCCAGAATGAAATTTTTAATAGTTACACTGAGAGGACTCATCTCTAGGAAGTAGGAAACAGCAGCCAACCCTTTCTCAAGGTCTATAATTGTGTACAGAGGGCACACATCGGCTGTACATAACATGTCTCCCTCTTCCCAATTATACATACTGATCTTCCTTAATGTATCACCTGTATCTTTCAGATATGCTTTCATTTTCTGCACCAGCGGTTGTAGATGGTGGTCAACCATGGCTGACAGATTACTAGTCAGACTGTTGCACCCAGATACTATAGGCCTTCCTGGAGGGTGGAGGGGGTCCTTATGTTTCTTAGGGAGGACATACAATGTAGGGATAGATGGTGTAGATATATTCAAGAACTCAAATTCCTTTTTAGTAATTGCCTTTTCTTCCAGTGCTTTAGTACTCAATTCCAACAGGGCCTTGGATATTTTGCCAGTTGGATCGGATTTGAGTTTAGAGTATGTTTTCCCATCATTTAATTGTCTGTAAATCTCCTGCATGTATGCCTCCCTTTTCATCAGGACCCCACCTCCACCCTTATCTGTCGGTTTAATGATTAGGTCTTTGTCACTTTTAAGGTTTTGAATTGCCTCAAATTCCTTTTTTGTTAGATTCGGTCTAATGCTCTTATTTTTAACACTTTTCTCCACAACCCTTTCTATTTCATCACAGACCACTTTATTAAAAACATCGATACAATTTCTTCTAGCCTGAGTGGGATAAAAGGTGGAGGGGGGTCTAAAAGTTGAAACCTCCACAGCAACCTCCTCCTGTATAGGTTCCTTGTTCTCATCCTCTTTTATTTAAAAAAAAACGTTTAATGGTCAGTTTGCAGACAAACTTTTGTACATCGAGAAAGATATCAAAGGAGTTGGGTTTATTTGAGGGCGCAAATTTCAATCCCTTCTAATTACTTTTATTTTGATGGGACCTTCTATCTACAAAAGGTTGGCACTGCCATGGGCACTAGGTTCGCCCCCAGTTACGCCAATTTGTTTATGGCGTACTGGGAAGACCATCGGATCTGTTGTGGCGATGGTCTGGTGGCGGGCCTAGTGTCCTGGCAGCGCTATATAGACGATGTGTTGTTCGTCTGGAGAGGTGATGATGACTCCTTGAATGCCTTTTGTGATGATCTAAACTTGAATGATATGTCCATTCAATTGGTCTTTACGAGAAGTAAGACGGAGGTATCATTTTTGGATCTAGGTTTGTATGTTTCAAATGGGAAAGTAAATACCAGGACCTATAGAAAACTCACCGACTCTAACAGTTTCATAGATAGGACAAGCCAGCATCATGCAAACTGGCTGGATGGTATTCCGTTCAGCCAGTTTGCAAGGATAAAAAGGAATTGTACTGATGTACAGATCTGTGACCAACAGCTGGATGAAGTAGCAAACAGATTTCTGAAAAAGGGCTATTCCCCGAATTTATTGGCTAAGGCAATAAATAAAATATCCAATGTAGAAAGAGACACCTTGTTAAAGACCAAAGTCAACCGAGGTCCACCAGATGAGAAGTACAAGTGAGCATTTATTAGCCAATATAATCAATCTTTCAGAGGTATAGAACGGGTTTTTCGGGACAACTGGAACATTCTCAAACAGGATTCTGTTTTAGGTTCCTTATTACCTGAGGGTCCGGTCTTTGTATATAGGAAAGCACCGTCTTTAAAGAATCAGTTAGTGAGGAGTAGTGTAGAAACCGATCTTAGACAGAGTGTAAGAACCAAGGGCTTTCACCGTTGTGGTGATTGCCTAATGTGCAAGACGGTTAAATCACCAATACGAAAGATTACTGAATTTATGGTGAATGGGAAGTCCTTTCCTATCAGGGAATTTATCACATGTCACACCAAGAATGTGGTTTACATTCTGGAGTGTACATGTGGTTTATTTTATGTTGGAAGGACAGGGAGGTGTGTTAAGGTAAGGTGGGCCGAACACATCTACAACCTAAGAAAGGGCCTAGAGACCCACACTGTTTCATCACATTTTAAAAGGGTTCATGAGTCGAAGGAATGTTTTCTAAAATCATTCTGTGGAATTCAAACGGTCCTACCAAAATGGAGAACAAGAGATTTAGAGAGGAGACTAGCGAGGGCAGAGATGCAATGGATTCACCGTTTGGGCACTTTGGTGCCCAGAGGACTTAACGGTGAATTCGAATTGAAATGTTTTCTGGAATAATTCTCCTCTTTCTAGTTCCTCATTTCTCCTTTTCCTATCTTGCACACTGTTTTTTATCACTTGTTTTTTATTATTTGTTTTTATGGTAATTATACTTTTCTTCTTTTTTATGATGGTCTCGGCATTATTGGGTGTTTGTGGGAGTCTTGGACTTGTGGGATGGACTACAATGGAATTGTACCATTAGGATATTACGAGCCCGGATGCCCGTGGAACGTAAAGGACGGGATTTGGAACGCGGCTGTGATGAGGTTTGCCGTATGGAATGCATATGACCCGCAGACGTAATTTCCGGTTCCGGTCAGGTGACCAATGCGGAACTGGAGTTACTGGAGATTGCCGGTTAGCGGTAATCGAGTCCAGCTGTGTATAGGGTATAAGTATGTTTGGTTTAACAAGTAGAGGTATGCTCCTGATGAAGGACTGAACGTCCGATACACGTTGAGCGCTGCTTGTTACTGTGTTCTCCCGGACTTTCTCCATCCGCTCTGAGGGGTTTTTCTGGTTCTTGTGGAGCTGTGGATCCGGAGCCCGGCACCCCCACTCACCGTGTCCATCTGGTGTTACAGGAATTCCCTAGGAGGAGAGGTGCCATCTTGGTGATATGTCCAGTGGAGTTGATTTTATATGCTTCTTTTAACTTTTTGTCTTGTAAGTGCGATCTGTGGAATAAATTGTGTCAATTTTTAAGGACTGCTACACTATGTCCCTCTCTTTTTAAAGTGTTGTCTAGGGTGTCCAGTGAGAAGTAAAAACATCTCATCCCATTGTGGATTTCCTCTGGGCCTCTGGAGTATTCTCTATTTGTTTTGTGATCCAAAGAGAGGAGCAGGTGGAATTGCCTGTCCAGATTTAAGCAAAGGGAGGACAAAGTACTCTCATATCCTCATGGTGAATCATTTGCAATTCTTTTGTTTCACTATGGTGGTGAAGGTCTAAATATGGTGGTTGGAGAGCGCTACTGTTAAATACACATTTTTTACCCATTGTCTGCTTTCTGTGTGATTGGTGGATACACACACCTGTGTACTGTGTAGCTGCATTTCAATTTAATGCGCACGAAATCTGAAGTTTTTTCTTTCTTTGGTTCATTCTCCGACCAACATGGATGGTATGAAAAAATGATACAGGTTGAGTATCCCTTATCCAAAATTCAAAATCCCACATTTTTTGTTCCCCTACTGAGATAATTACACATATACATATATATATATTATATTATATATCTATATAATATATCTTTATATACACATAATATATAATATATATGTCATTACCTCAGTAGGGGACCCAAAAATGTGTGATTTTGAATTTTGGATACTCTAATGAGAATGCTCATGCACAATGATATTCTTACACCAGCCAATAATAATATTAATAAAACTAGCTGTTCTACCCGTTCTTCGCACAGGAGTTTCTGCATATCACTGGAATTATATGGTAATATCACAGGAATTATACGGCAATATCACAGGAATTATACGGCAATATTCCGAGAATTATACGTCAATATCACAGGAATTATACGGCAATATCACAGGAATTATATGCCAGTGTTCCGAGAATTATACGGCCATATCACAGGAATTATACGCAAGTATCACTGGAATTATATGGCAATATCACAGGAATTATACGCCAGTATTCCGAGAATTATACGTCAATATCACAGGATTTATACGCCTGTGGAACAGGCAGACTAAGGACTATATGACTGTGACAGCCCACTGGGTAGATGTATTGCCTCCCGCAGCAACAACAGCAGCGGCAACAGTAGCACCATCTCGCAAATCCAAACTCGATTCTAGGCAGGCTACACTTTGTATCACTGCTTTCCGTAAGAGGCACACCGCTGGCAACCTCTTACGGAAACTGAGGGACATCATCGCACATTGGTTTACCCCACTTAGACTCTCCTGGGTATTTGTGATATCGGACAACGCCACCAATATTGTGCATGCATTACAACTGGGCAAATTCCAGCACGTCCCATGTTTTGCACATGCAATTAATTTGGTGGTGCAGAATATTTTGAAAAATGACAGGGGTGTACAGGAGATGCTGTCGGTGGCCTGAAAAATTGTGGGCCACTTTCGACATTCTGCCACTGCGTGCCGAAGACTGGAGCACCAGCAAACACTCCTGAACCTGCCCTGCCATCAACTGAAGCAAGAGGTGGTAACGAGGTGGAATTCAACACTCTCTATGCTTCAGAGGATGGAGGAGCAGCAAAAGGCCATTCAAGCCTATACATCCACCTACGATATAGGCAAAGGAGGGGGAATGCACCTGACTCAAGCACAGTGGAGAATGATTTCCATCTTGTGCAAGGTTCTCCAACCCTTTGAACTTGACACACGTGAAGTCAGTTCAGACTCTGCCAGCTTGAGTCAGGTCATTCCCCTCATCAGGCTTTTGCAGAAGCAGCTGGAGAAATTAAAGGAGGAGCTAAGACGGAGCGATTCTGCTAAGTATGTGGGACTTGTGAATGGAGCCCTTCATTCACTTTGCCAGGATTCAAGGGTGGTCAATCTATTGAAATCAGAGGACTACATTTTGGCCACCGTGCTCGATCCTAGGTTTAAAGCCTACATTGTATCTCTCTTTCCGGCAGACACAAGTGTGCAGAGGAGTACATTTTCAACTCAAGCAGAATGTGACCTGTCAACAGCTCTTCCTTCAATTTCTCCCACCACTGGGGCTGTAAGGAAAAGGATCAGATTTCCTAGCCCACCCGCTGGCAGTGATGCAGGGCAGTCAGGAGTGAAAGCTGACATCTGGTCCGGACTGAAGGACTTGCCAACTATTACTGACATGTCTACTGTCACTGCATGTGATTCTGTCACCATTGAAAGAATGGTGGAGGATTATATGAGTGACAGCATCCAAGTAGGCATGTCAGACAGTCCGTATGTATACTGGCAGGAAAAAGAGGCAATTTGGATGCTCTTGCACAAACTGGCTTTATTTTACCTAAGTTGCCACCCTCCAGTGTGTACTCTGAAAGAGTGTTTAGTGCAGCTGGTAACCTTGTCAGCGATCGGTGTAGGAGGTTACTTCCACAAAATGTGAAGAAGATGATGTTCATCAAAATGAATTATAAATTCCTCCAGGAAGTCCTTGACCAGCAGTTGTCTCCAGAAAGTACACAGGGACCTGTGATGGTGGATTCAAGTAGGGACGAATTAATACTCTGTGAGGAGGGGGATGTACACAGTGACAGGGGTGAGAAATCGGTGGATGAGGATGAGGTCGACATTTTGCCTCTGTAGAGCCAGTTTGTGCAAGGAGAGATTGTTTGCTTCTTTTTTGGTTGGGGCCCAAACAAACCAGTCATTTCAGCCACAGTCATGTGACAGACCGTGTCACTGAAATGATTGGTTTGTTAAAGTGTGCATGTCCTTTTTATACAACATAAGGGTGGGTTAAAGGGCCCAAGGACAATTCCATCTTGCACCTCTTTTTCTTCTTTGCATCATGTGCTGTTTAGGAACTATTTTTCTAAAGTGCCATCCTGTCTGACACTTCCGTATATGTCCAGTGGTACTGCCATATAATTGCAGTGATACTGACGTATATGTCCAGTGGTACTTCCATATAATTCCAGTGATATTGCTGTATAATTCCAGTGGGAATTGTTTGTGTCGCATGGCTTAGTGATACAGCTACCTCATTTCACCTCTTCATCTTTGCATGAGGTGCTGTTTGGGGCCTTTTTTTATATATCTATCCTCCTGTCTGCCACTGCAGTGCCACTCCTAGATGGGCCAATTGTTTGTGTAGCTTGGCTTAGTCATACAGCTACCTCATTGCACCGCTTCTACATCTTTGCATGAGGTTCTGTTTGGGGCCTTTTTTTTATATCTGCCCTCCTGTCTGACACTGCAGTGCCACTCCTAGATGGGCCAATTGTTTGTGTCGCTTGGCTTATTCATACAGCTACCTCATTGCACCTCTTCTACATCTTTGCATGAGGTGCTGTTTGGGGCCTTTGTTTTTATATATCTGCCCTCCTGTCTGCCACTGCAGTGCCACTCCTAGATGGGCCAATTGTTTGTGTCGCTTGGCTTAGTCATACAGCTACCTCATTGCACCACTTCTACATCTTTGCATGAGGTGCTGTTTGGGGCCTTTTTTTATATCTGCCCTCTTGTCTGACACTGCAGTGCCACTCCTAGATGGGCCAATTGTTTGTGTCGCTTGGCTTAGTCATACAGCTACCTCATTGCATCTCTTCTACATCTTTGCATGAGGTGCTGTTTGGGGCCTTTTTTTTTATATATCTGCCCTCCTGTCTGCCACTGCAGTGCCACTCCTAGATGGGCCAATTGTTTGTGTCGCTTGGCTTAGTCATACAGATACCTCATTGCACCTCTTCTACATCTTTGCATGAGGTGCTGTGTGGGGCCTAGTTTTTGAAAAGTGCCATCCTGTCTGACACTACAGTGCCACTCCTAGATGGACCAGGTGTTTGTGCCGCACACTTGTGTTGCTTGGCTTAGTCATACAGCAACCTTGATGGACCTCTTTTTCTTCTTTGCATCATGTGCTGTTTGGGGCCTTTTTTTTTATATATCTGCCCTCCTGTCTGACACTGCAGTGTCACTCCTAGATGGGCCAGGTGTTTGTGTTGTCCACTTGTGTCACTTAGCTTAGTCATCCAGCAACCTTGGTGCAACCTTTTGGCCTAAAAACAATATTGTGAGGTGTTCAGAATAGACTGGAAATGAGTGGAAAGTAATATTATTGAGGTTAATAATACCGTAGGATCAAAATTCCCCCCAAATTCTGTGATTTTAGCCATTTTTTTTTAAATCATCCAGATCCAAAACCAAAACCAAAACATGAAAGGGTGGTTTTGGCAGTACGGATGGTGTAATGGTTAGCATTACTGCCTCACAGCACTGAGGTCATAGGTTCGATTCCCACCATGGCTCTAATTGTGCAGAATTTGTATATTCTCCCCGTACTTGTGTGGGTTTCCTACGGGTACTCCGGTTTCCTCCCACAATCCAAAAATATACTAGTAGGTTAATTGGCTTCCAACAAAATTAACCCTAGCGTGAATGTGTGTGCATGTGACAGGAACTATATAGATTGTAATTACGCTCCACTGGGGCAGGGACTGATGTGAATGAGCAAATATTCTCTGTAAAGCGCTTCGGAATATGTGTGCACTATATAAATTACTGGTAATAAATAATAAATAAATACATTTGGGCAAAACAACGCCAAAACAAAAACACAAAAGTGGAATTAGCACCAAAACCAAAACACAAAACACAAAAAGTGCCAGCCACACATCTCTAAAGAATACCTGTGCTAAATTCCAACTTCCTAACATATCGGGAAGTAAGAGAATTAGTGATGAGTCAGTAACAGTCAGTCGGAGAGTGAGTGAGGGCTTTCGCATTTATATATATAGATCAGACAGATTTCCACATAATTATATTATATTACAAATACAGGCACAACAGTGTTTCCAATTTGTTACAAAATGGAATTTGGTTTCATTATGTGTATCAGAGTCCCACTGCTTGAGGTTTAGAAATAACCAAATACAGTGTGTTAGTTGTATGTATCACATGCTGTTAAGCTGTGTATGGGATACAACATTTAATTACAATCAATAAATATATGCAATTTATTTGTAAAATTGTAAGTATACAAAACAATCTCATGGATTATATACATACTAACTACCAGCCCGTCAAAATGATGGAACAATATAACAGTAATGTCAGCACCAGCTTGCATAAATACATGCACATAGCAAATATACACACAGTATGCATACATAAACACACAGATAGCATGTATACATACAAATGTAGCCACTTCTAATCGTGGCTACATCTCGACGCAATCGCGCCTTGTTAGGCATGACTGCATGCGCATGTAAGGCACTCAGTTCCCTTAAGCAAGCACGCGCTTCATTCTTAGTGAATGGGGTGGCTAAATACAGTGCACCTGGAAAGTATTCACAGCACTTCACTTTTTCCACATTTTGTTATGTTACAGCCTTATTTCAGAATGGAATAAATTTATTTTTTCCTTCAAAATTCTACACAGTTGTTTTTTACATTTTTGCAAGTTTTTAAAAAAATAAAAAACTAAGAAATCACATATACATCACACCTATCATAAATTTGCTCAATACTTTGTTGATGCACCTTTGGCAGCAGTTACAGCCTTGAGTCTTTTTGAATATGATGCCACAAGCTTGGCACACCTATCTTTGGGCAGTTTCACCCATTCCCCTTTGCAACACCTCTCAAGCTCCATCAGGTTGGATGGGAAGCATCGGTGCACAGCCTGTCACTGACCTGGGTTGGGGATGTTGTGAACTCGTGGGTTCTTCCGGTGGTCGGGAAGAGGAACCACAGCTGGGTCGGAGCAGAGATGGTCGGATATAGGTTTTCCTCATACAAGACTCTGATAGTTAGGATTGGTGAAAATGCTGAGGAGCTTTATTATGGGAAGCAGAGCCGGCCATAGGCATAGGCAAACTAGGCAATTGCCTAGGGCATTTGATATGCCTAGGGGCATCATCAGCTTCTGCTGATTAAAATGATATGCGACATGCCTATATTCTGTATGTAGCATTTCATATGCAGATACAGCCACAGTCTCACACAGTATATAGGCATGCTGCATATCAGTTTAATCAGCAGAAGCTGCTTGTGCATCCTAACCACATAGCAATGCAAATAAGATGCATTTTCATAAAAAAAGTGCCCGACGTTAGCATTGATGCAAGATTTGTGAGGACACATCTGTATCCAAGCAGAGGCAGAGGTCACAGTGTTAGTGGCAGTGTGAGTGCTGTGTGCATGTGAGTGGGTTGGTTGTGCAGTAGTGTTTAGAATATGTGTAAGGAGCATTATGTGTGGCATGTAAAAATGCATTAATAATGTGCAACATATGTGTAAAGGGCCACTATGTGTGTCGTTATGTGTATAAGGGCATTAATAATGTGCGGCATATGTGTAACAGGGTACTAATGTATGTGTGTCATTATGTGTATAGGGGGACTAATAATGTGCAGCAAATGTGTAGGGGGCACTAAGTGTGTCATTATGTGTATAAGGGCATTAATAATGTGCGGCATATGTGTAAGGGACATTATGTGTAAAAGGGCATTAATAAAGGTTGTCATAATGTGTAAGGTGCATTATGTTTATAAGGACATTAATGTGTCTCATATGTGTAAGGGGCATTACTGTGTGGAATTGTGTATAAATGCATTACTAATGTGTGGCATTATGTGTATAAGGTGCTCTACTATGTGGCGTTGCAAATAGAAAGGCACTACTGTGTCGTCTAATGTGAATAAAGAGCAATAAGGTGTGGTGTAATGTGAATAAGGAGCAATTCAGTGTGATGTAATGTGAATAAGGGGCTCTACTGTGAGGAGTAACGTTTATAAGGTAAAGTGATACTACTGTGGGATGTAATATGAATTATGGACACTATCGCAAGATAAAATGTGAATAAAGTTGCAGTACTGTGTGGCTGAATGGGAATTGGGGTTACTATTGTGTGGCCATGTCCCTTCCCAGCAAGAAGATCCCCCTTTTTGGGCTGTGCGTCAAATGTGCGAACTGTTCCTATTTAAAATATAGGGGGTACAAGGACTGCTATGGGTGAGGGGTGATGGTGCTGGGAAAGAGGTGCAAGGTCAGAGGCGGAACCAGCGGTGGTGCTAGGGGGCACCAGCCAAAATCTTGCCTAGGGCATCATATTGGTTAGGGCCGGCTCTGATGGGAAGGGAGCAATACAGCGACACATGAAAGTAAGAGAACTTGTGGGCAATGTCAAAGGCTACTGGAGAATTTGTGAGCGATGTTTTGAAGAACTGATGAATGAAGAACTTGTGAGCGATGATGAAAGACACTGAAGAATTTGTGAGCGATGTTTAAAGACACTGATGAATGGAGAACTTGTGAGCGGTGGTGAAAGACACTGAAGAATTTGTGTGCGATGTTTAAAGACACTGATGAATGAAGAACTTGTGAGCGATGGTGAAAGACACTGAAGAATTTGTGTGCGATGTTTAAAGACACTGATGAATGAAGAACTTGTGAGCGATGTTTAAAGACACTGATGAAATGAAGAACTTGTGAGCGATGGTGTATGACACTGAAGAATTTGTGTGCGATGTTTAAAGACACTGATGAATGAAGAACTTGTGAGCGATGGTGAATGACACTGAAGAATTTGTGTGCAATGTTTAAAGACACTGATGAATGAAGAACTTGTGAGCGATGGTGAATGACACTGAAGAATTTGTGTGCGATGTTTAAAGACACTGATGAATGAAGAACTTGTGAGCGATGGTGAAAGACACTGAACGCTGGAAACACTAAAGTTGGTTCAGCCCGCAGACCGTGCTGAGTCCAGGGAGCGCTGGCAACTGCACTGCAGAGGAACACACTAGTTGCTCGGATCACTGGAGACTGTGCTGGAGGAAGGCACCCTGAATGCTAGAAGCACTGGAACACACTGCGTACAGGAGCTCTGGCATCCACTTCAGAAAAGAGACGATACTCAGACGCCGAGGCTCTGCCCGGCGTCTGGTTTTGAATCTCCCGCCTCTACTGGATTGGTGAAGCGGGTTAGTGACGTCACCTGCTCCCCGCCCACGTGACGCTGGCTGTCATGGCGGCGCCCACGCTCCGGGGAACCGCCGGGAGCCGCGCCAGCCAGACGCCGGGACCCGAGGACCGCCGGAGATGGGGACCGCCAAACGGACAAGCAGCCACGCAGGGGTAAGCGCGGCGGCCGCTGCCCCTGGCGTGTGACACAGCCATTTTCAGATCTCTCCAGAGATGTTTAATCAGATTCAAGTCTGGGCTCTAGCTGGACCATTCAAGGACATTCACAGAGTTGTCCTGAAGCCACTACTTTGATATATTGGCTGTGTACTTAGAGTCGATAGAGTCGTTGTCCTGCTGAAAGATGAACCGTCACCCTAATCTGAGGTCAAGAGCACTCTGGAGCAGATTTTCATCCAGGTTGTCTCTGAACATTGCTGCATTCATTTTTCCCTCTATCCTGACTAGTCTCCAAGTTCCTGCCGCTGAAAAACATCCCCACAGCATGATGCTGCCACCACCATGCTTCTCTGCTTCTAAGTTTTTTATTTTTAATAAATTTGCAAAAATCAACAAAAAACTTTTTTCACATTCTCATTATGGGGTATTATGTGTACAATTTTGAGGGAAAAAATGAATTTATTCCAGTTTGGAATAAGGCTGTAACATAACAAAATGTGGAAAAAGTGATGCGCTGTGAATACTTTCTGGATGCACTGTACATACAGCCACCCCCTAGCCAGCTGCCCGGTCAGGGAGTGCTCACCCAGCCAGCCTAATTTATTAACACTGCCCCCGCCCACCCCCCTCTGACACCACAGATATACACCTGCAGAGTCAGTCACCAGTCCCTGACTCACCAGGCTAGCCCAGCTCTGTCTCCATGGGAAGTGACAATACCTGAGAGGAGCTGCGCTCTGCAGCGCCCTCTATCTTCAGCCACAGCCTCGCAGTATACTGTAAATATAAGGAGGCCGCTATGTCTGCACTCTGCTCCATTTAATAATAATAAAAAATCAGTCTGCTGAATTTCGAGTTCTGTTTGCGGTTGCCTTGGCAGGGCCAGACCAAATGATTTGCCGGATATTCCCTAACCCTGTCCTAAAGCATCATAGTGTAATTTTTCAGTACACTGTATATATCAGATATTTGTTCTGTAGTCTTTAGGACTGAATAAATTGTAATACTCAGTTGTAGTCAAAATATAAGGTTACAGCGCTGTAAGTGCAGTATTTACCTGTCTTGCAGCAATATCCACCTTAAGATAGTATAATAGTCTCTATGGGGATCATTCAGACCTGATTGCACGCTGCTGGCCAGTGATGGCCGACGCCAGGAAGCAACGAACAGAACAAAGAAAGCGTTCGCAGCGGCGAACACAAGAAGATTGACAGGAAGAGGCCATCCGGGGGGGGGGGGGGGGGGTCAACTCACCGTTTTCTGGGAATGTCGAGGAAAACGCAGACGTGCCCGGCCGTTTCCAGGGAGGGATTCTGACGTCAGCTCCAGCAAGGATCATTGCAGCGGCTGAGTAAGTATTGAGCAGTGCAGAGACTGCACAAACTTTTTGTTTGTGCAGCTCTCTGCACAAGTGAACCCACCGCTACAAAGGTATTACTCCCTTCCCTGTAGGCGGCGATTACCTGGTCGCAGCAGTGCAAAAAATAGCCTGCGTGCGACCAGGTCTGAATTAGGCCCTATATTCAAATGGTGTTGTGAGCATAGTATTTATCTGTGTCACAGCAATGTCAGGATAGTCTCTGTATTACATCAGCACTGCTAGTGCAGTATTTATCTGTTTTGCAGCAATGTCCACATTAACAGTACATGAGCAGTCTCTGTGTTCAGACAGCGCTGTAGGGGCCTAATTCAGACCTGTTAGCTCACTAGGGGTTCTTTGCAGTCCTGCGTACGCATAGTCGCCGCCCATAGGGGAATGTATTTTTGCTTTGCAACTATGAAAAGACATCCCCAAACTGCTCACTACAGCTCTCTCTTATGCAAACTCATGTATGTTTTTTGATGTAATGATTGGCTTGTAATTGGCATTGCATGTGTGGGGAAGTTGCACAGTGAAACATAGTTTATTATTGCATGCTCTCTGGTGTTTACCTCCTTTGATCATTTGCTCATTGTGGTCAGGTGTACTATATCTTTACATTTAGGGAGGTGTATTCATGGTGTAAAGGACACAGTGTGATTCCTGATTAGTAAATATATATATATATATATATATATCAAACACTGAGCAACATCCCCAAACAGATAATTTCTACTTTAAACTTGCCATTTATTTTGTACAGTCTGGACATGGCTACTAATAACAAATGCACAGACAAAAATCTTAAAGCTATGTGTGCAAGTGCTAGGAGCTTAGGAGACAAAATTCCAGAGCTAATTGCGATAATGACAAGGGATAACCTGGATTTTGTGGCAATTACAGAGTCATGGTGCAATGAAAATCATGACTGGGACATAGCTATACCAGGATACAATTTATTTAGGAAGGATAGAATAGGAAGAATAGGAGGAGGGGTAGCAATGTATGTGAAAAAAAGCATAAATGCTACTTTAATACAAAATATTGAAGACAAAACTGAGGCCCTTTGGGTCACCATAGAAACCGAGGAGAAGGATGTTATTCGCATTGGAGTGATCTATAGACCACCAGGCCAGGGGCAGGATTTGGACAGGAACCTATTGTTGGACATCACTAAAATGGCTTTAAAGGGTGAAGTCATAATCATGGGAGACTTTAATTTACCTGATGTAAATTGGGAGGGGTCTTTTGCAAGTTCAGCTACAAGTGGCAAATTTCTACATTCCTTACAGGGAGCATCTCTCAAGCAATTGGTGACGGAGCCCACTCGCAAAGATTCAATATTAGATTTAATTCTTACAAATGGTGATAGGATATCTGACATATATGTGGGTGAGCATCTGGGATCCAGTGATCATCAAGCAGTATGGTTTAGTATAAAGACAGGATCCAACTCCTGTCACACAAAAACAAAGGTGTTTGATTTTAGAAATGCTGATTTTGCAAAAATGGGGAGATGTTTAAGTGATTCATTGGCAGACTGGTGGAACTTGGAAGGAGTGCAGGAGTGGTGGGAAAAACTTAAAAGTGCAATACTAAGTGCAACTGATCTTTGTATCAAAAGGGTTAGGAAAAGCACCAGGAAAAGGAAGCCAGTGTGGTTCACAAAAGAAGTATCAACTAGTGTGAAAGCAAAAAAGATGGCTTTTAGGAAATACAAACAGACTCAAAATAATAACGACAAAGAGGTGTATCTTGACAGACGGAAGGATGCTAAGAAAGTGATCAGACGTGCAAAGGCAGAAGCTGAGGGAAAAATGGCCCAGTCAGTAGATAAAGGGGGCAAAACTTTTTTTAAGTATATAAGTGAAAGGAGAAAATCAAATGGAGGAATAATAAGACTTAAGACAGAGAGTGAGCATTTGGTGGAGGGTGACAAGGCAATAGTAGATCACCTAAATAATTATTTTTGCTCAGTATTTACTACAGAAGAAGGGATGGGGCCACAGTTAAGTTGCAAGGACATTCATAAAAATAAGGTAGATGAAAGTACTGTACATTTACAGAGGAGAAGGTCCTAACAGAACTTTCACAACTAAAAGTGGATAAATCAATGGGACCAGATGGGATACACCCAAGGATACTCAAAGAGCTAAAAGATGTGCTGGTTACACCATTAACAGAATTATTTAACCAGTCACTAAATACAGGTGCAATTCCAGAGGACTAGAAAAGAGCAAATGTAGTTCCACTGCACAAAAGTGGAAGCAAGGAAGAAGCAAGTAACTACAGACCAGTAAGCCTTACATCAGTAGTGGGGAAAGTAATGGAAAAACTATTAAAAGAAAGGGTTGTGGAATATCTTAAATCAAACCACTTACAGGATCCAAAACAGCATGGATTTACTGGTGGTAGATCATGCCAAACAAATCTTATTGACTTTTTTGACTCTGTAACGAAAATAATAGATCAAGGGGGAGCTGTAGATGTAGCATATCTAGACTTTAGTAAGGCATTTGACACTGTCCCACATCGCAGACTGCTAAATAAACTTGAAAGCGTGGGGGTGGATTATAAAACAGTTAAATGGATAAGAGCCTGGTTGCAGGATAGGAAACAGACAGTTGTAGTTATTGGAGTGCAATCTATGGAGGGAAATGTTACCAGCGGAGTACCCCAGGGATCTGTACTTGGTCCAGTTCTCTTTAATATCTTTGTTGGTGACATTGCAGATGGTATTGAAGGGAAGGTATGCCCTTTTGCAGATGATACAAAGATATGCAACAGGGTAGACACACCGGAAGGGGTAAAACAAATGATTGATGACCTAGGTAGGCTTGAGAAATGGTCAAGAACGTGGCAACTACAGTTTAATGCTAAAAAATGCAAAATCATGCACTTAGGTCTAAAAAACCCAAAGGCTAAATATAGTATCAAGGGTACTATAATGGAAACTACTGAGGAGGAAAGGGATTTAGGAGTCACTATTTCAAGTGACTTGAAGGCAGGAAAGCAATGCAACAAAGCAATGAGAAAGGCAAGTCAGATGCTTGGTTGCATAGGGAGAGGAATCAGTAGTAGGAAAAAATAAGTGATAATGCCACTGTATAGGTCATTGGTGCGGCCCCATCTGGAATACTGTGTCCAGTTCTGGAGACCATATCTCCAGAAGGATATAAATGCATTAGAGAGTGTACAAAGAAGGGCAACTAAAATGGTGCATGGCCTACATCACAAAACGTACCCGGAAAGGCTAAAAGATCTTAACATGTATAGTTTGGAGGAGAGAAGAGAAAGGGGGGACATGATAGAAACTTTCAAATATATCAAGGGTCTTAACAAAGTTCAGGAGGGAAGCATTCTTCAAAGGAAGATAAATATTAGAACTCGAGGACATACACTGAGACTGGAGGGTGGGGAGGTTCAGGGGAAATTTAAGGAAAATTTACTTCACAGAAAGGGTAGTGGATAAGTGGAATAGTCTCCCATCAAAGGTGGTAGAGGCTAAGACTGTAGAGCAATTTAAACATGCTTGGGATAGACATATGAATATCCTTAAAAAGAATTAGGGTTCAAAAAGGGTTGAGATTACATAAAGGATAAAAAAAAAGGGGCAGACTAGATGGGCCAAGTGGTTCTTATCTGCCGTCAAATTCTATGTTTCTATGTTTCTATATGTGAACGCATGTGTAACAGAGCTGTACAAACAGATTTTGTGCAGTCTCTAAGTAGCCCAGGACTTACTCAGCCACTGCAAACACTTCAGCCTGTCCGGGACTGGAATTGACGTCAGGAATCCTCCCTGCAAACGCTTAGACATGCCTGCGTTTTTCCAAACACTCCCAGAAAACGGTCAGTTGACACCCACAAACGGCTTCTTACTGTCAATCTCCTTGCAAACGCCCGTTCGAATGAATTCTTCACACAAACCCATCGCTTTGTACCTGTGCGACGCACCTGCGCATTGCGGTGCATATGCATGCACACTTTAGACCGGCAACTATGTGAACGCAGGACTACAAAAAAACCCTAGCGAGCGAACAGGTCTGAATTAAACCCTAGGTGCAGTGTTTTGCTGTGACACAGATAAACACTTCACCTACAGAGCTGTTTGAATATAGAGATTGCTTACAGTATGCAATTCTAATGTGGACATTGCTGATTTAATACAGAGGCTATGCTTTCATTGCTATGACAGAGATAAACACTTCACCTGCAGCATTGTGTGACTACAGAGACTTCTTTTTACTGTTCTAATGTGGACAGGGGCGGAACTCCCGGCTCCTCAAACATTAATAGTAAGTACCCGCCTCTACCCTCTCACATAGTGCTGTGATCTGTCTCTTCTGCTGCGTGATAAGACAGGTTGCACTTGTGAGGAGTGAGACAGGACACATAGATATCAGTGGCAGGGACGTTTCTTCTGACCACGGTCAAAAACACCCCTTCCATTGAGGTTGTCGGCTGATTTGTGAGCACTCCACACAGGGCCGGATTATAGGCCGGGCGATCATCTGCAATGTCAAATATTGCCCTGGCCTGGCCGACACACTTTACCCCCTACCCAGAGCAGGGCACTGCATTGCTGCAATTTTTGCGGGTGTAATGGGGGCAGGGCCTAATGCCACAAAGTGCCCACCCCATTGAAGAAGCTTAGCCAGGTAGTGTCTCTCCCAGTCCCTTCCTTCCTCCCTCCCTCCCCTCCTCTCTCTCTCTTTTGCACTGCTCTGTCTCTCCCTTTCTTTGTCTCACTCTATTTCTGTCCCTGAGGCACACACTCTCTATCTCCCTGATGCACTCTTGCTCTCTCTCCTTGACGCTATCTCTCCCTAACACCCTCTCACCTCTCCTGCTCACTCCCCTTCCTCTTTCTCTCTCTTCCTTTTGCACATCTCTATCTGTCCCTCTCTATCTCCCTTTTTCTCTCTGACACACTCTCTCCCTCTTACCCCCCCACTCTATGTCTCTCTCCCTCCCTGACACCTTATCTCACTCCCCCTCCCAACCTCTCCTGCATCCCTCTCCCTCTTTCTCTCCCTGTCATGCTCTTTCTCTCCTTGATGCCCTCTCTCTCCTTTACACTTGCTCCCCCTGCCTCTCACTGTCTCTCTCCTCTTTCTTCCTGACACACTCTCTCTCTCTTGCTCCCCCTCTCTCTCGCTGACACCCTCTATCGTGCTCCCCATCCCTTTCATCCCTGACACACTGTGTCTCTGTCTTGCTCCCCTCTTTCTCTCCCCCTCTCTCTCCCTGACTCCTTAACTCTCTCTCATCCCTCTCTCTTTCTCTTTCATCACCCTCTCTCTCTCTATTGATCCTCTCTCTGTCTCTCTCCCCTTTCTCTCTCTGACACCCTCTGTCTTTTTTGCTCCCCCCATTCTTTCCCTAACACCCTCTGTCTCTCCCCAGAACACTCTCCCTCCCTTTTCCTCTCTCCCTGACATCCTGTCTCTAACCCTCTCTTGCTCCCCTCTTTCTCTCCTCTCTCTCTCCCTGACACCCTCTCTTGCTCCCTCTCTCTATCCCTGACACCCCCTGTCTCCCTCCCTCTCTCCCTGACATCCTTGCTCTCTCTCCCCTCTCATCCCTCTTTCTCTATCTCACTGTTCTCTCTTTCTCCCTTGCTCCCCTCTTTCTCTCTCTCTCCCTGACACCCTCTTTGTCTCTATCTCACTCCCCTCACTTTCTCTCCTGCTCCCCTAAAGGACAAAGTAGTGACAGCAGCGGGCTGCAGAGTAAATTTTATTGGTGGGGCCCCACACAAATAAGTTGCCATGGGGCCCTCACTAGTATTAATCCAGCATTTTGTGTGTCAGCAGCATTGCTACTGTGGGCTTTATGTGTAAGGGCACTACTACCGAGGGCATTATGTGTGTATGTAGCATTGCTATTGTGAGCTTTGGGGGTCATTCCGAGTTGTTCGCTCATTGCCGATTTTCGCTATGCTGCGATTTGTTGCTAATTGCGCATGCGCAAGGCACGCAGGGCGCATGCGCTTAGTTATTTAACTAAAAAGTTTGCAGTTTTGCTGTTGTCTGTGCGGTGCTTTTCAGTCGCACTGCTGATTGGTGAATGATTGACAGGAAAGGGGCATTTCTGGATGGTAACTGAGCATTTTCTGGGAGTGTGCTAAAAAACGCAGGCGCGTCAGGTAAAAACATGGGAGTGTCTGGAGAAACGGGGGAGTGGCTGGCCAAACGCAGGGCATGTTTGTGACGTCAAACCAGGAACTAAACGGACTGAGCTGATCGCATTCTGTAAGTATGTCTGGAGCTACTCAGAAACTGCAAATAATTATTTATTAGCAGTTCTGCTAATCTTCCGTTCGCTATACTGCAAAGCTAAGATACACTCCCAGAGGGCGGCGGCCTAGCATTTGCAATGCTGCTAAAAGCAGCTAGCGAGCGAACAACTCGGAATGAGGGCCTTTATGTGTAAGGGGCATTGCTACTGTGGGCTTTATGTGTAAGGGGTACTACTAATGTGGGCATTATGTGTGTAAGCAGAATTGCTACTGTGGGCTTTATGTGTAAGGAGCACTACTACTGTGGGCATTGTGTATAAGGGGCACTACTATGTGGCATAATGTCTATAACAGGTACTACTGTGTAGTGTATTGTGAATCTGTGGCACTACTGTGTGTCGTAACGTGAATAAGGGGCATTACTGTGTGACATAACATGAATAAGGGACAATACTAAGTGGTGAAATATGAATTAGGCGCTACATGTGATGTAATGTGAATAATATTGTGCTACTGTGTGGCATAATTTGCATTGGGGATAATATTCTTTATGAGACCACACCTCTTTTTTGCAGCAAAGTCGTGTACTGTGGCAGGTATAGAGAAGTCAGTTTAATATACTAATCATTTTTTGTAAAGCAGAGTAAGCACAACATTTATATTTCCTCCGGGCAACTGTGATAAAGTTACGCCACTGAATGTGGACATTGCTGCAATAAACACTACGCTCAAAGCACAGTTTGTATATAGTGACTAGTGACATCCCCGGTTGGCTGTACATGGGGGTGACGATGCCACTATTGATGCAATGCTGACGAACACAGCATGCCCCCCCCCCCCCCACCAACCGTCAGTCTGTCGCTGCTGACATCGACAAGTGTGTATGCACTTTCCGATGTTGGCACCCCACCAGGTCCCGTCACCACCGATATCGCCAGGTGCACACACTGTTTTAACCACTTAACTGATGTTTTTTCCCCCAAAAAAAGCTTAAAAAATGTGTGTGTGTGTGGGGGGGGGGGGGGGGGGGGGGGTTACGGATGAATTAGGTAAAAAACATGGATTTAACCCTATCCAAAATTTTAGTTGAATTATATATATACATACTGTAGATTCTTTTGATTTTTTTTAAAAACAACCCCAAACATCGAAACATCGATTGGGAACATCACGACCATCGGAAACATCGCAAGCATCGCGGCTTTCATTTTGAAAGCCGGGGCAGCCTCCAGGTACATGCAGTCACTGGAGTGGGTGGTCCTGCTGTGATGACCGATTAGCAGTGATCGGCAGCATGGCAATCAGTAAGGGAAAGTGCAGTGTGGCAGAGGGACCTTCCGGTCCCTCTGACAGCAGCTGCGGAGGGAAGTTCCCATCCCTGCCACTGCTAATACAGTTTATCTGACTGGTTGCATCCTGTGCGACTAGGTCAGATAAAGCACTTGCAGGCATGGTCACATCTGATGCAACCATGTCAGGCAAGTGGTTAAGGACAGGGGCGGATTGGGATCAAACACCAGCCTGGGAAATTTATGGAAGCAGCCCTAATGGGGGCAGAGTCTGTTGAGGGGGAGGGGTTAGTCAAGAGAGCGCGGTCACTCCTCAGAGGTCCTAATTCTGAGATAGACACAGTTGGGTTCTCAAGAAAACTTTTAAGTAATCCCGCACCAGTCTTAATATATTCTTCTATCTATATTAAATGTACTATGGTGTTCTCTGCTTGGCTCAAGAAATATCTTTTTTTGGTCTTTGACCTCATAAATATTTTTTTTACTAGCAGGTGCTCTCCAAATGCTTATGGGTTCCAGTCCCATATTCAAATACCAAAACCAGAAAGAGAAAAAAGCAGCATTTTTACTGGACACACTTAACCACCTTTTTTGTTTGAAAGTTAAAATAACTATTCTTTATTCGATATGCATTAAAATAATTAAGGGAATTGGTGAAATATTAAAATATAGGCCCTCATTCCGAGTTGATCGCTCGCAAGGCGATTTTAGCAGAGTTACACACGCTAAGCCGCCGCCTACTGGGAGTGAATCTTAGCTTCTTAAAATTGCGACCGATGTATTCGCAATATTGCGATTACTAACTACTTAGCAGCAGGGCCGGATTAACAATGGGGCGGATGGAGCTGCAGCTCCAGGCCCCCCATCAAAATAGGCCCATAGCTTCAGCTGTGCTGCTGCTGCAGACAGGAAAAAATTTTTCCTGCTACAGCAGCCTGCTACTGCCCGTCCGCGGTCCCCCTGCACAGAAGTTGTGATCCCCCCTCCAGTCGCACCGCCGAACTAAACACGGCCACCGGCGTAATCTATATGGAGCCGCAGCGGAAAGGCTTCACTAGCCCCCCTCCCTGCACCCCATACGCTTACAGGAGGCGCAGCCGCGCAGGGAGGGAGAGAGTGACGGGAAACGAGTGACGGCGCAAATGGGCTGCCCATCCCGACCAGTGACCACTACCTGGGAAACTGACTGATCCCTCTGAGGTGACGGGCCACCGCAGCAGCAAGCTGACCGCAGCGCTACTATTCCAAATCTGCCGTGGAGCCGAGGACCGGTAGCCAATCAGGAGCGGCTACGGCAGATTTGAAATAGTACAGTGTCCAGCTCCCTTCCCTGGGCCCTGTCAAAAGTGTGGTGGTTCGGCTCTCCGCATGCGGCCTGATAATGCCAGGTCTCCGGATCCCGCCCCCCTGACAGCTCCGCTGCCATCTCCGGCTTTCGCCTGATGACAACCCGGATGGCCAGCTCACGCTCCATAGCACAGCTGCCCGGCACCCGCATGCTGATACCCCGGCTACCCGGCAACTGGTGAGCAGTGGGGAACTCATGGAGTGTCATGGTGGGGACAGTGTGTGTGTGTATATATATGTGACTTTGTATGTAAATGTATATACAGTGTGTGTGTGTATGTATGTATGTATATATATATATATATATATAGCTGTGTGTATATGTATATATGTGTGCGTGTGTGTATCTACTGTATGTGGCTGTGTGTGAGTATGTAGATATGTGTCATAATGTGAATTTTGGCTTCTACCGCGTTCTCTAATGTGAATTTTGGCTCATAACGCGCTCTTTAATGTGAATTTTGGCTCATACCGCGTTCTCTAATGTGAATTTTGGCTCATACCGCGTTCTCTAATGTGAATTTCAGCTCATACGCGTGCTCTAATGTGAATTTCAGCTCATACCGCATGCTCTAATGTGAATTTCAGCTCATACCGCATGCTCTAATGTGAATTTCAGCTCATACCGCATGCTCTAATGTGAATTTCAGCTCATATCGCGTGCTCTAATGTGAATTTCAGCTCATACCGCGTGCTCTAATGTGAATTTCAGCTCATACCGCGTGCTCTAATGTGAATTTCAGCTCATACCGCATGCTCTAATGTGAATTTCAGCTCATACCGCGTGCTCTAATGTGAATTTCAGCTCATACCGCGTGCTCTAATGTGAATTTTGGCTCATACCGCGTGCTCTAATGTGAATTTTGGCTTCTACTGTGTGCTATAATGTGAATTTCGGCTCATTCTAAGTGCTATAATGTGAAATTCGGCTCATACTGTGTGGTATAATGTGAAAGGGGCACCAGTACTAGATAGTATAAGGGGTCCTACTATTGTTGTGCAAAATGTGTATAACAGTATTTTGTATGAGACGCACTGTGTCCTTGAACATAGTTGGGGAAATCCAAATGGTCCTTGGGTGCCCTACAACTATTCAACGGTAATGGAAGCGAGTATCGTGGACGCCCATTACTTATCACACCCAAAAGCACTGGGTTTAGCTACGTAAATCGCTAAACCCATATAAACTATTCAGCATGCTGATGAAATGGCAATTTTTTGCAGAAGCTGTGAGCGGAAATCATGCAGTCATGCGCTATCAGCAAAACAATTTATTAGTTCTGTTGGGCGATCAAAATTTTTTAATTCCCCCCCACCCAGTGACACTCTTCTGTCTGTCTTCTCTACAGTGATCGCGCCGAGCAGAAAAAATTGTGGGTCCCGGGGACCCCTCACTTTAAAAAATTGGGGTCCTACTTCACAGTTTCTGGGTCCCATAGCACTGTATGCTTTTGAGCTCCCCTTATCCCTCTCCACATAGCATTAGACCACCCAACATGGTAGATAGCAGTTATGGCAGTATTGGGAGGCAAGTAGGGGGTTAGGTGCAGGTAGTGCTGTAGGCAGTGTTAGGGGTAGGGAGGCATCAGTACCGAGGATTCGATGCTTCCTGCTCCCCGTCAACTTTTAAGATCAGCTTCTCCGTGTCCTTCTTGAAGCCCTACCGCTATAACACGAGGTGTGTGCGTATGCTGGGCACTGTCTGAGTATGGGGTTGGTGCGTATGCTGGGCACTGTCTGAGTATGGGGTTGGTGCGTATGCTGGGCACTGCTTTGGTTTGGGGATTGTTTGTGTGTATGCTGAGCACTGTGTGGGTGTGGCAATTGTATCTATACTGAGCACTGTGTGTGGATATGGGATTTTATGTATGCTGGTCACTGTGTAAGGGGGGGGATGTATCCTGGGCACTGTGGGTATTGAGCACCAATATGCTAGGCGCTGTGTGTGTGTGTGGGGTTGGGGGGGGTTGGGGTGTATTATGAGCACTGTGTGGGCATGTGTTGTGCGTATGATGGCCACTGTGCAGGTGTGTGTGGGTAATAGAGGGTGCTATGAGCATTGTAAGTGTGTATAATGAGTACTGTGTGGGTATAGAGTGATATGAGAGCTATGGGGGGTGTATAATAGACACTGTGTGGTATTGGGGTGTGCATATGATGGTCACTATGGGGGTGTGAATACTTAGCAGTATGGGGGTGTTTATAATGGGCACTGTGTGGGTATGTGGGGTAGAATGGGTGCAGTAGAGGTGGAAGGTGGTAGGATAGGTGCAGTAGTGGTAGCAGGGTGGGTGCAGTAGTGGTAGGAGGTAGGATAGGTGACGTGGTAGCAGGGGGTAGGATAGGTGCAGTAGTGGTGGTATCAGGATGGGTGCAGTAGTGGTAGGGGTTAGGATAGGTGCAGTAGTGGTAGCAAGGGGTAAGATAGGTGCAGTAGTGGTAGCAGGGTGGGTGCAGTAGTGGTAGGAGGTAGGATAGGTGACGTGGTAGCAGGGGGTAGGATAGGTGCAGTAGTGGTGGTATCAGGATGGGTGCAGTAGTGGTAGCAGGATGGGTGCAGTAGTGGTAGGGGGTAGGATAGGTGCAGTAGTGGTAGCAGGGGGTAAGATAGGTGCAGTAGTGGTGGTAGCAGCGGGCAGGATGGGTGCAGTAGTGGTAGGATAGGTGCAGTAGTGGTAGCAGGGGGTAAGATAGGTGCAGCAGTGGTAGTGGGCAGGATGGGTGCAGTAGTGGTAGCAGGGGGTAGGATAGGTGCAGTAGTGGTACCAGGAGGTAAGATAGGTGCAGTAGTGGTGGTAACAGGGGGCAGGATGGGTGCAGTAGTGGTGGTAGCAGGGGGCAGGATGGGTGCAGTAGTGGTAGCAGGGGGTAAGATAGGTGCAATAGTGGTAGCAGGGGGCAGGATGGGTGCAGTAGTGGTAGCAGGGGGTAAGATAGGTGCAGTAGTGGTAGTGGGCAGGATAGGTGCAGTAGTGGTAGCAGGGGGTAAGATAGGTGCAGTAGTGGTAGCAGGGGGCAGGATGGGTGCAGTAGTGGTAGGATAGGTGCAGTAGTGGTAGCAGGGGGTAAGATAGGTGCAGTAGTGGTAGCAGGGGGTAAGATAGGTGCAGTAGTGGTAGCAGGGGGTAAGATAGGTGCAGTAGTGGTAGGATAGGTGCAGTAGTGGTAGCAGGGGGTAAGATAGGTGCAGTAGTGGTAGTGGGCAGGATAGGTGCAGTAGTGGTAGCAGGGGGTAAGATAGGTGCAGTAGTGGTAGCAGGGGGCAGGATGGGTGCAGTAGTGGTAGGATAGGTGCAGTAGTGGTAGCAGGGGGTAAGATAGGTGCAGTAGTGGTAGCAGGGGGTAAGATAGGTGCAGTAGTGGTAGCAGGGGGTAAGATAGGTGCAGTAGTGGTAGCAGGGGGTAAGATAGGTGCAGTAGTGGTAGCAGGGGGCAGGATGGGTGCAGTAGTGGTAGCAGGGGGTAAGATAGGTGCAGTAGTGGTAGCAGGGGGCAGGATGGGTGCAGTAGTGGTAGGATAGGTGCAGTAGTGGTAGCAGGGGATAAGATAGGTGCAGTAGTGGTAGCAGGGGGTAAGATAGGTGCAGTAGTGGTAGCAGGGGGCAGGATGGGTGCAGTAGTGGTAGGATGGGTGCAGTAGTGGTAGCAGGGGGTAAGATAGGTGCAGTAGTGGTAGCAGGGGGCAGGATGGGTGCAGTAGTGGTAGGATAGGTGCAGTAGTGGTAGCAGGGGGTAAGATAGGTGCAGTAGTGGTAGCAGGGGGCAGGATGTGTGCATTAGTAGTTGGGAGTGGAATGGACGCTGGGGGAATAAGATGCAGAGTAACAGGAAGTGCACCTAGTTTCCCGACTGCACCCTCACAGGTATAATGTGCAGGTATTGGCCATTAAATACATATAGGAAAGGCCCACCCACACGTTCGTGAAACGAAAGATTTAACACCATTCCCCCAGGTCGCATTATTTATCACTCGTGAGTCATGACAGCCACCCGCATGTATGTGAAACTGTAGATTGTCTCGTTGATCCCAGACCCCGCGCTCTCTTCTTGAGCCTGCTCGCAGCGCTCTGACCTCTTGATACTTTGCGGTGTCCTCGACCGCACTGAGATGTTCCGCTGGCCCCAGCTCATGTTCTCTGAAGCAGACCCACCAGGCTGTCCGTGGTGAAGGCGCTCCTCTCCGTGTCCTCGGCTCCCTCCTGCATCTAACATGCCCGCCCCGTCATCGTGATGTCCCCGCCCGGTTGCCAGCTGCACATTCAATGGGTTGAAGGCAGGGTAGGGAGGAGGGACAGACGTCTGAGGTGGCGCTTGCATTGGGAGACGCTGCCGGCGGCTATTGGCTGGTGAGGCAGGGCTTGGGGATTTCTATTGGATGTAAGGCGACGGTCAGCGAAAAACAGCGCGTCCTGCGGGACCCGCTCACTTTTAAAATCTGAGTCCCTCTCTGCCCGTAGCGCGTAAAAACGCGCCATAGCGCGTATTTTGCGATCACTGCTCTGTATCTACCTTTCTTGATAAATAGATACATCTTTATATTTTTCAAACTTGCCTCTATACACACACACACACACACACACACACACACACACACACACACATTAAATGCACAACTGGTGACATACCCGTATCAGTAGCCTCCCACTACCCTCCCCACGCCATGCTGGTCACACACCGCTCTGCGCTCCCTGGGACAACTTCATTGTGCATGCACGAATCACAGGAAAATGGCCACGGCTGCCACTTTCTGAGTGATATTTGAACTCTGCAGCTGGAGTCGGACTGATGGAGCGGTGAGTATAATCAAATGGGTGCAGTGTGTGGGTCCCCCTGGACCCAGTGTCCCATAAGCACTGTACACCTTGCACCCATTATAGATACACCAGCGCCCCCGCCCCTGCAACAGCACACAATAGGCCCATCATAAATTTCAGCTCCAGGCCCATGAGCACCTTAATCTGGCACTGCTTAGCAGTTTCAGAGTAGCTTCAGACTTACTCTGCCTGTGCGATCAGTTCAGTGCTTGTCGTTCCTGTTTTGACGTCACAAACACACCCAGCGTTCGCCCAGACACTCCCCCGTTTCCCCGGCCACTCCTGCGTTTTTTCCGGAAACGGTAGCGTTTTTTCCCGCACGCCCATAAAACGGCCTGTTTCCGCCCAGTAACACCCATTTCCTGTCAATCACATTACGATCGCCGGAGCGATGAAAAGCCGTGAGTAAAAATACTATCTCCATTGTAAAATTACTTGGCGCAGTCGCAGTGCGAATATTGCGCATGCGTACTAAGCGGAATTTCACTGCGATGCGATGAAAAATACCGAGCGATCAACTCGGAATGAGGGCCATAGTGTGCATAAGAAAAACAAAAGTGATATTAAAACTACTTATTCCGATCAGTAATCCTTCAAAGTGGAAATCACAATAAAAGGCTGGTTTGCCTACAAATAATTCTGTATTCGTGTCTTATTTATACTGTCCTACATTTAGCTCTCATTGCAGGCTTGCAGTATAAGTTGATACCTTCCTATGCTGAAAGGATAAAACTGCAACACTTGCAGAATGTATTGGTAAACTATAACTGCTTATATTCTTGACAATGGTGATTCTACAATCTATCACTCTTTATTTTCATGCAGAGGGGGATGATTCGTACACAAAATGCCTGTATATATCACACCATCTTCACTGATAGTTTATATTTGGGGATGAATTTCCCTGTAATTATTATTAAGTGTGTCTGTTTTATATTTTAGGCAGTCACCTCTCCCATAGTACTGCTGATACCGTAGTAGATTTATCTACCATGAAATCCAACCCAGTGTATTGGGCAATATAACATAACACCGCTAATTAATTGCATATATCCAACACCATGTCACATTTATGTAGATATTTCTATTGCTGTTTGGAAATGCATTATGGCGGATGATCTAATATCACTCAGCTAACGTTGTGTATACCACTATCACAATACTATGGCACCTCTGAAACACAGTTGTTTATTAACCCTTATATCAGTGTTCAATACGGCAGGTGCAGATAGGAGGGCGGCAGCACGCTTACAGTGCGGCTGTCTGAATGCCGCTTGCTCGTTTCTGTGCCTCGTGTGTGTGTGTGTATGTGTGTGTCTGGTTTAACGCTGGGATTCCCTCTCTCCCTATTCTCTCCGTCTCACAGCTTCCACACGTGAAGCCGCTGCCGGCAGCGGAGATCGTAGCGGAAAGAGCTCACTGCGGCTGGGTGTACCTATGCGTGTTAGGACATTAGTATAGGTTAATGACACATTCAATACATTTATCCACTTTAAATTTCTAAACACTGATCGGCAGCAGCCCAAAGCCGTTCCACCTTAGGCTTCCTCAGGGCCCTGAGGAAGCCTAAGGTGGAACGGCCGTGGGCTGCTTCCGATCAGTGGTCACAAGTAACGCTACAAGTAACGCTACATTTTCTGTTAGGCGTAAGAACCTGAACATTTATTAAAAATATTGATTTTGGCCATAGAGCAAACAGGAGTCCTTTACACACAAATTCTGAGCAGCATAATATTATTCTCACCAGGTATCCAGTAAAAAAATGCTTAAACGCTTGGAATCATTGCAGCAAACAATTCACCTTTGTAACAAACAATCAGGCTTGTACAGTAAAGAGGTGATAAATGCTAGCTACCATTGCAGACAAAATCTTGGTACTTGTCCTTCGCTTCAACAGAGCGTTAGAAGTGTGGTAATTACAGAGACTCCAAGTTTACCTGAAGTAAAGTGTACCATGTCCTTAATAAGCATTTCCACATATTGTCAATGTATGGTACAGAGGGCTAACGTTTATGGAAACTGCTTGTCAGCAAGTGTGAATGAACTGGTGGTCCACTCCCTTACATTTTTGGGGGACTCTGTGTATAATAAGGATTATGAAATCTTAAAAGGCCTATGTATTAATAACTGTGGCATCGCAATTAATAATTTCATTGTGAAATAAAAATATCCCCGCTATGCGCTAAAGTTAACTTACAGCAGTGATCGCGCTGAGCGAAATATTTTGTGGGTTCCGTCACATATTATGGGGTATTGAAGGACTGCGCACTCCAAGACTTGCTTTTCAATAGAATATATTAAAGCTCATAGCATGTTACATTCACTGACGTTTCATTACTAACCAATGTTTTCCTGAAGGTATACTGTACATGCACTGACAATACAGTGTCAGTGCATGTACACTTTTTTTTTTGTATTGCCAGTGTATGTATACCTTGAAGAAAACATCGGTGGGCATTGAAACGTCAGTGAATGTAACATGCTATGAGCTTTAATATATTCTATTCAAAAGTAAGTATTGGTGTGCCGCATTCTTTCATTGCCTACTACTACTTTTGATGAAGGCACCAAGCAAGCTGGACCTTTGTATGTGAGCGAGTGTTGGTGGTATATATATATATATATATATTTATATATATATATATATATATAACAATATGAACAAGCAGCACTCGAAGACTGAGTTATAAAGTCAATGTATTAACCCAGAGGTTCCCAAACTGTATGCCATGGCTCCCTGGGGTGCCTCGGGACACTTGCAGGGGTACCCTGGGTAGGTGGTCCAGGACCAATTCAAATTATTCATGGTCAATATAATAGGCAAAACAAGTGCTGGTGGTTGCCAGTCATATAATATGTGGCCAAACAGTAGCAAATCGTGTCCCTCACCACACAACTGACCCTAAGGATGACATATAAACGTGATCTACTTAATGTAATATTTCTTTCTAAATTTGCCAATAAGAAATTTTTGGCCTAGGGGTGCCGTGAAAAAAAATTCTGATATTCTAGGGCGCCGTGATTCAAAAAAGTTTGGAAACCACTGTATTAACCACTTGCCTGGCATGGTCGCATCAGATGCGACCATGCCTGCAAGTGCTCTATCTGACCTGGTCGCACAGGATGCGACCAGTAAGATAAACAGTGTTAGCAGCGGCAGGGAAGAGAAACTTCCCTCCGCTGCTGCTGTCAGAGGGACCGGAAGGTCCCTCTGCCTCCCTGCACTCTCCCCCACTGATTGCCGTGCTGCCGATCACTGCTGATCTGTCAGCAGCCGCTGGGTAGTGTAAATTAACCCTCCCAAGCTACCCCCAGACCCCCCTGTATACCTGCAGGTTGTCCCGGCTTTCAAAATGAAAGCCGCGTTGGTCACGATGTTCCGATGGGTGCGATGTTCCCGATCAATGTTTTGATGTTTGAAAAATATTTATTTTAAAAAATCCCTTTTTTTAACTAAAATCATTTGGGATTCATGTTCTTCACCAAATTCACGCATTTAAAAAAACGACAATTTCGGAGCTGTTGTCGGTGAAATAAATCGTCAGTTAAGTGGTTAAAACACATAAGTGAATAATATTCCAACGTTTCACTGCACAACTGCCCCTTGTCAAGGTGTGCCATGAAACATTGGAATGTTGTGTGTTTTAATACATTGACTTTATAACTCAGTCTCAGAGTGCTGCTGCTTGTTCATATTGGTTTCTATTGGATTTATGCCAGAGGGCACCGCAGTAGATAACATTCTACAGGAGAGTGGTGGGGTGTGTGAGGTCATGCTGTGATGTCATAATGGCGACTGCCTATATCAGGGCTGTGCTATTACTGTCTCTTGCATATGCCTCCTGAGGCCTGGGGCGGCATAGCACACCAGCAGAAGGTTAGTGACTGGACAAAGATAAGGGTAGCTTAGTTCGAAGCGTCAGCAGACTTTTAGCATGACTACTATAATATATGACTTATGACCTTGGGGATAGCATAGTATTGGATAAAAACAAAATCTCACACCTACAGGACAGTTCTGTTACTTAACAACCACAAGCGCTTGCAAATGGGTCATTGGAGATATTTGAAGAGCGCTGTCTAGATGGGCCTATAATGTCCCTAATTAAATCCTTTATGTCCGACTGCACCTATGACATCTCCTTTGAGTTGTTTGGTGAGCCTACAATGTTGCAAGCTAAATCCTTTACTCTCTCTCTCTCTCTCTCTCTGCCTGCCTAAATCCCAGTGTGCCAGTTTTGCAGTATGTTCCATCTCTAATAATTTACAGAGGTGTAAGAGAATTATATTGTGCTTTTGTAATTACTTTTGTTTTTAACCAATATTGTATACAGATGTAGCCACGCTGATCTTGGCTACATCTGAGGTAAACGTGCACCCTCGATGTAGCTATGCGCACGTGTGCCTAGCCATGCCAAGCTGCGACATTTGCCGCTCCACTTCATGTGAAATGGCCGCACAAACATCTTAGACGTCCAGAGGTAAGCAGCGCGGTCACGCCTAACAAGGTGCAATCGCGGTATGATGTAGCCACGACGAGATTGGCTACATTTGTACAGTTGTAACTCCCTGTGAGCATCAGAGATGAGTGCTATGGTGGTTATGACTGTCCCCCTCCCCGTCATCTCTTGCTCTCTTTTTTTCACTCTCTCACCAACGACTGTAGGTGCGTTCTTCACCGGCCGGGTAATAGGTCAAAATAGCAGATTTTAGGTGTCAGAAGGGATGACTGGGTTACGCAAGGTTAGTGGGTGGGCGGGTGGTGTGGGCAAACTCTGCATAGTCTCTTAATGCCTAGAGGGACGGGCAGTCCTTTAGCAATGGGTCCCCAGAGGTTTCCTTCACAAGGGGTTTTTTCCTCTCCTGAGTGCTGAAGGATGACTCTTCATGAGTCATGAGGCTTCTGCCATCTTGTTCCTCTTATACGACAAGTTTGTAAGATTTCTGGACCAATCTTAGTCCGAAATTCCCTACTTTATAATGCAGAGTAAATAATTATAATAACTACAAAATAATAATAATAATAATAATAATAATAACCAGAAGAAGAAAAAGAAGAACAAGAAGAAAAAATAGACTATATTTTACTTAAAATAAAAATAGACATTTATTTTTTAAATATATTTTGCGTGAAGCTGCCTTTATTTTTATTAATGAATCCTCTCAAAAGGTGAAGAAATAACACATATTTGGGGTGACAAAATATTAAAATATTAGGAGAGTTCAGAACCATACATTGTATATTCTACACAGGAAGATGTTGGGCACATTACACAGGTTACACAGTGCGATTAGCAAAACATGGTAGTATGGCATGCAAGGGTAAAATGAAAAGCAACTAACAGGACACCTAGTTCTGCAGCTTTCACAGTAAGGAAAATACTTACTCTGTTATTGCTTTTAGACATTTTTCTCCTTTATAACAATTTTAAAGTGAGCTAAGGGGAAAATAACAAAAGAGGGTCAAGTTATATTTTGAAATTTTTTACAAAAAAAAAAAATAATCTGACAAAATAATAAAAAAGAAAAAGTTATATTAATTCTCTAACATTCCGAAGATGGTAAGCTCATACAGGGGTGGATTGGGAACAAACACCAGCCCGGAAAATTTATGGAAGCAGCCCCTAATGGGGGCAGAGTCTGTTGAGGGGGAGGGGTCTGTTGAGAGGGCGTGATCACTCTTTAGAGGTCCTGATTCTGAGATAGACACAGTTGGGGCCTCCTTTGCTTTACGTTGTGCTAATGTTTATCTGCAACTTTATGCATATGATGCTACAATGCCCTTCCCTGATGTACATCTGTACGTCTGAATATACAAGGACTGATATGCCCTCTTTCAGTGTCTATCAACACTGCAGTCACGCCTTTAATCTACTTCTGATTTTATTGATTTTTCATTCTACAAACCACTTTTTTTAACCTTATATGTTTCAAAGTACAGGGAGGGGGAGCACACATACATACAGCACTGTACAGGGAGGGGGAGCACACAAGTAGTGAAACACAGACACAGGGGACCAGCGAAGCGGAATCTGTCCCAGTAACTAATCCGCCCCTGATTACATAGTAGCCACCACATTATTACATGAATAGTACCACATTACACGAATAGCACCTCATTACACGTATAGCACCACATTACACGTATAGCACCACATTACATGTATAGCACTGCACTACACGTATAGTGTAGAGATGTGCCCGGTGGGCACATCAGAAGTGCTGTCCCTGGCTGTGGACAGCGCTGGGGCAGCTTATCTGTCCCCAGCGCTGGGTGTGCGGCGGCGGGTGTCTGGTGCAGGGATCGGATGTTTCCCTGCACCAGGCTGTCGGCGGCGGCGGGTAGCGGCGCGGCGGGTAGCGGTGCGGCGGCGGCGCTTTAAACTTGGCGCCGTTCTGGCCGCCAATCAGAAGCGCCGCCCGCGGCTTTTCGAATCCGGCACCGTCCGCGAGCCAATCGCAGTTTACCGGGCGCCGGCCAATCAGAAGCGGGCGCGGCGAGCCAATCTGCGCTTGCCGCGTCACAGGCCCCGCCCCCAGCGTCTGACGACAGACGCCGGGCGGGAGCCGAACGAGAAGACCGCTCGCAGGAGCGCGGAGCAAGCAGAGGACGCCGGGCGGGAGCCAAGGACGGAGGGTGCGTGGAAGAGCGCTGAAGAGCTCCGGTGGCCGCGGAAGAGGCCAGAAGACTCCAGGCTCCGGGAAGAAGATGTCCAGCGGCGTCTGGATGCGGCGAGGCGACGGCGGCGCCGCTGACCAGGACGGGCCAGCGGCCGAAGAGTGAAGGGGCGCGCCGGAGAGCTGACGAAGCTCCCCCCTGGTGCCTCTCCCACCGGGTCAGGTAGGCCCTTATCAGGTGCCCCTGTACCCTCTCTCTCTCTCCTCCCTAGACCACTGGGTGTTCGGGCATTAGGCCCGTGGGCAGAGTCAGGCCCTCCCGGCCTGTGGGCAATCAGTCGGGCCCTCCCGGCCCGTGGGCATAATCAGGCCCTTCCGGCCTGCGGGCACCTTTAGTCGGGCCCTCCAGGTCCGTGGCCACACGTAGTCGGGGTTCCACCCGGCCCGTGGCCCTGCTAAAGGTTTGGGGGGTCACCATCAGGTTGGTGGTTAGGGCTTTAGGCCCAAGTCACCCAAATGGCGCGGTAGGCGGGCATTAGGCCCGAGCAGCAATCCAGGCAATAGGCCTGTGGGGGCATTAGAGGGCATTAGGCCCTAGTCCAGTTGGCGGCCACTAGGAACATAAGGTGACCCTGGGCACTAGGCCCAGGTCACCCAACGGGCAACAAGTTAGGCGGGCGCTAGGCCCATGGGTGAAGTCAGGCCTCCGGCTTGTGCGCAGTCAGGGGGCGCTAGGCCCAGTGAGTAAGTGCCCCCCAAGGTGAATAAAGGTGGCACTGGGCACTAGGTCCGGGCCACCCTGAGTTGTTTAGGTGGGCAGGCTGTGTGGCGCCCACCCCCTTCCAGCGGTAGGTAGGGATTTAAAGGGACAGCACCGTGGGATCTTGTAATCCGATATTGTGATGTATGTTGTTACCGTGCAGGGCAAAGTGTCTGTTTGTTTTAAGTTTGTGCATAGTTGTGTTGCACCACCCACACAAGCTAGTTTGAGGGCTCTGTTTATGTAGCTAGTGTAGCGGACGCACACTAGGGTAGTTCTTGGCCCTGCACGGCTGTTTTCTCTTTACCTCCTTACAGGGACCTGTAAGTGGAGAAGATCGGAGTGCAAGACTTGTAACGGTGAGTAGCATCTGTGTGCGTTTGTCCCTTGTCTGTCCCCGAGCGCCGGAATAGGGATTGCTCACGGACGTGAGAATCCCGTTCATCACACTACACGCGAGAGTGCGAGTATGTGAAACCTGGGTGGCTGAGGCTTTGTGCCAGTGATGACCTTTCACCCAACCGGTGAAGGTCGCCGTCACCCCTGGGGTATCCCCTTTTCCGGTGGAAGAAGGGTTGATACCCCCCTTAAGGTAAACTATTTTCTCCTCAGCTCGGTCGTCGGTCAGCTCCGAGAGGGAATCGCCGTGTCCGGATCCGACTGAAGATTGCCAGGTCCGTTGAAGGTTCCGGTACCTGAAGGTGAGAGAGAGCGGCGCCTGGTGAGTACCGAAGCTACACCTGCACGGCAGCAGGCACCACCACACGCACCGCCGCACCTCTTACATATAGCACCACATTACATGAATAGCACCACATTACATGTATAGCACCACATTACACGAATAGCACCACATTACATGTATAGCACCACATTACACGAATAGCACCACATTACATGTATAGCAACGCACTACACGTATAGCACCACATTACACGTATAGCATGGCATTGCATGTATAGTACCACACTACATGTATAGCACCACATTACACGTATAGCATGGCATTGCATGTATAGTACCGCACTACACGTATAGCACCACATTACACAAATAGCACCACATAACATGAATAGCACCACTTAACAGGTATAGCACGGCACTATATATTTAGCACCTCATCACACAAATAGCACCACATAACATGAATAGCACCACATTACAGGTATGGCACCGACTTACATGTATAGCACGGCACTATATATTTAGCACTGCATTACACAAATAGCACCACATAACATGAATAGCACCACATTACAGGTACAGCACCACATTACACATATAGCACCGCATTACACATATAGCACCGCACTACACGTAAAGCACCGCATTACAGAAATAGCACCACATAACACGAATAGCACCACATTATAGGTATAGCACCGCATTACACGTATAGCACCGCATTACACATATAGCACCACACTACACATATAGCACCGCATTACACATATAGCACCGCACTACACGTATAGCACAGCATTACACAAATAGCACCACATAAAAAGAATAGCACCACATTACAGGTATAGCACCGCACTAGACGTATAGCTCCGCATTACACATATAGCACCGCACTACACTTATAGCACCTCATTACACAAATAGCACCACATTACATACATAGCCACCGCATTACATACGTAGCCACCGCATTACGTACATAGCCACCGCATTACATAAATAGGCCCATCACAGACATTGGGCAGCTATAGGGCTGAAGGACTTTGCATTAGAGATTGTCCCAGGGCTGACTGTGAGTGCTGCCTGATCAGCTGGCATCCTGAGAACAAGGTACATCCTGCTCCTGTCCAGTCCCCAAACCATACACTGTGACCCTAACCCTTACACCATCATGATAATAGAAATAATGTAATTAGAAATAACCTCTCTGCTGGGTCCCCTTCAGTGCTCAGATGCCGCTCTGGCCAGTTCAGTGAGAGTGTGGGAGCTAGGGTGGCGGCGAGTGTAGTGAACCATCGCTATGCTGCTGCTCCTGGGCCGGGCTCGTTGAAGAGACCTTTGGCTGGGTCCAGATAGAGGATGCTGCTGGGCTGGTTAACTTTCTCCAGGTCCCTCCTATGGTAGAAAAGTTTCACCACTGCTCACGGCTAGAGGCACTTGGAAGTGCCTGTTAGCCTAACTGTGTTTCAATGAACCGCAAGTACTGGAAGCAGTGTGAGCCAGCCCAGCGTAAGTGTGAATCGGCCTGGCTGAGGAGGATATGGGACCGGCCCATCGGAATCTGTCATGGTGTCCTGGTGGGCCAATCTGCCCCTGGTTAAGGCTATAACGACCTTTACTTGGAATATATTTAATCCATGAGATTGCTTTACAATAAAATTGTGGTTATTTATTGATTGTAATCAGATGTTGGATCCCACCATACACAGCTTAACAGCATTTGATACATACAAATAACCACTGTATTTGGTTATATCTAAACTTGAAGCAGTAGGACTCTGTTAGTATATGTGCAGCCCATAGAACTAACTGAAAGCATGGTGTTACATAGTATCTATTGCATCACATTCATAGTGATACATATTTTGAAACCAAATACCATTTTCTAACAATTTGGAAACACTGTTGTGCCTCTATTTGTAAAATAATATAATATTATTATATGGAAACCTGTGTGATTTCATTAATAATATTATAGGCTGGTGTAAGAATATCACAGTGCATGAGCGTTCTCATAGAAACATAGAATTTGACGGCAGATAAGGACCACTTGGCCCATCTAGAGAATATACATTTACAAGGCACTGCTGTATCTATTTATAATTTTTATACCATCCCTGTTGTACTCTGACTACAATTATAACCCATACAATATATTAAAGACACTGGGAATTAATATCAGTGGATGACTAAACAGTCATTATCAATATCATTGGTCAAAAATTGATAAAGACATATCATTCAAATATATATATATTAGAGATGAGCGGGTTCGGTTCCTCTGAATCCGAACCCGCCCGAACTTCAGGTTTTTTACACGGGTCCGAGCAGGCTCGGATCTTCCCGCCTTGCTCGGCTAACCCGAGCGCGCCCGAACGTCATCATCACGCTGTCGGATTCTCGCGAGGCTCGGATTCTATCGCGAGACTCGGATTCTATATAAGGAGCCGCGCGTCGCCGCCATTTTCACACGTGCATTGAGAGTCATAGGGAGAGGACGTGGCTGGCGTCCTCTCCGTTTAGAGAAGAGAGAGACACAGTATTTTGGGGAGCATTATTAGGAGGAGTACTACTATACTGTATACTACTATACTACTTGCTGCTGAAGTGATATTTTATACTAGATTAGATAATAGATAGTGTGACTGTAAGTGTATTATCTGACTTGTGGGGGAGACACTGACAGTGGGGAGCAGTTAGAGTCTGAGAGCAGGACTCAGGAGTACATATAACGTACAGTGCACACTTTTGCTGCCAGAGTCAGTGCCACACTGCCATTGTTGTGACCACACTGACCACCAGTATAATAATATATTTTGTGATTGTCTGCTTAGGCCTCGGAGTACTAGTTGCAAGTTGCAACGTGACCTGAAGTGACCACCAGTTTAATAATCAATCACCACCAGTTTAATATATATATATATATATATATATATATATATATATATATAATTGTATATAATATATATATATATATATATATATATATAATATTGTATACCACCTACCCGTGGGTTTTTTTTTTTTTCATTCTTCTTTATACATACTACTATAGTAGCTTACTGTAGCAGTCTGCGGTGCTGTGCTGACCTGACAGTGTCCAGCAGGTCCGTCATCAGTCATTACATAATAAATATATATAGTACCTGTCCGGCTGCAGTACTAGTGATATTATATTGATTTCATCTCATTATCAATAATTTATCATCCAGTCTAGACTCTATATTAGCAGCAGACACAGTACGTTAGTCCACGGCTGTAGCTACCTCTGTGTCGGCACTCGGCAGTCCATCCATAATTGTATACCACCTACCCGTGGTTTTTTTTTTTTCTTTCTTCTTTGTACATACTACTATAGAGTATAGTAGCTTACTGTAGCAGTCTGCGGTGCTGCTGAGCTGACAGTGTCCAGCAGGTCCGTCATCAGTCATCATTACCTAATAAATATATTATCTACCTGTCCGGCTGCAGTACTAGTGATATTATATATACATACATATATATATATTGATTTCATCTCATTATCAATCATCCAGTCTATATTAGCAGCAGACACAGTACGTTAGTCCACGGCTGTAGCTACCTCTGTGTCGGCACTCGGCAGTCCATCCATAATTGTATACCACCTACCCGTGGTTTTTTTTTTCTTTCTTCTTTGTACATACTACTATAGTATAGTAGCTTACTGTAGCAGTCTGCGGTGCTGCTGAGCTGACAGTGTCCAGCAGGTCCGTCATCAGTCATCATTACCTAATAAATATATTATCTACCTGTCCGGCTGCAGTACTAGTGATATTATATATACATACATATATATAGTGATTTCATCTCATTATCAATCATCCAGTCTATATTAGCAGCAGACACAGTACGGTAGTCCACGGCTGTAGCTACCTCTGTGTCGGCACTCGGCAGTCCATCCATAATTGTATACCACCTACCCGTGGTTTTTTTTTTCTTTCTTCTTTGTACATACTACTATAGAGTATAGTATCTTACTGTAGCAGTCTGCGGTGCTGCTGAGCTGACAGTGTCCAGCAGGTCCGTCATCAGTCATCATTACCTAATAAATATATTATCTACCTGTCCGGCTGCAGTACTAGTGATATTATATATACATACATATATATATATATATTGATTTCATCTCATTATCAATCATCCAGTCTATATTAGCAGCAGACACAGTACGTTAGTCCACGGCTGTAGCTACCTCTGTGTCGGCACTCGGCAGTCCATCCATAATTGTATACCACCTACCCGTGTTTTTTTCTTTTCTTTCTTCTTTGTACATACTACTATAGTATAGTAGCTTACTGTAGCAGTCTGCGGTGCTGCTGAGCTGACAGTGTCCAGCAGGTCCGTCATCAGTCATCATTACCTAATAAATATATTATCTACCTGTCCGGCTGCAGTACTAGTGATATTATATATACATACATATATATATATATTGATTTCATCTCATTATCAATCATCCAGTCTATATTAGCAGCAGACACAGTACGTTAGTCCACGGCTGTAGCTACCTCTGTGTCGGCACTCGGCAGTCCATCCATAATAGTATACCACCTACCCGTGGTTTTTTTTTTTCTTTCTTCTTTGTACATACTACTATAGAGTATAGTATCTTACTGTAGCAGTCTGCGGTGCTGCTGAGCTGACAGTGTCCAGCAGGTCCGTCATCAGTCATCATTACCTAATAAATATATTATCTACCTGTCCGGCTGCAGTACTAGTGATATTATATATACATACATATATATATATTGATTTCATCTCATTATCAATCATCCAGTCTATATTAGCAGCAGACACAGTACGTTAGTCCACGGCTGTAGCTACCTCTGTGTCGGCACTCGGCAGTCCATCCATAATTGTATACCACCTACCCGTGGTTTTTTTTTTTTCTTTCTTCTTTGTACATACTACTATAGTATAGTAGCTTACTGTAGCAGTCTGCGGTGCTGCTGAGCTGACAGTGTCCAGCAGGTCCGTCATCAGTCATCATTACCTAATAAATATATTATCTACCTGTCCAGCTGCAGTACTAGTGATATTATATATACATACATATATATATATTGATTTCATCTCATTATCATCCAGTCTATATTAGCAGCAGACACAGTACGGTAGTCCACGGCTGTAGCTACCTCTGTGTCGGCACTCGGCAGTCCATCCATAAGTATACTAGTATCCATCCATCTCCATTGTTTACCTGAGGTGCCTTTTAGTTGTGCCTATTAAAATATGGAGAACAAAAATGTTGAGGTTCCAAAATTAGGGAAAGATCAAGATCCACTTCCACCTCGTGCTGAAGCTGCTGCCACTAGTCATGGCCGAGACGATGAAATGCCAGCAACGTCGTCTGCCAAGGCCGATGCCCAATGTCATAGTACAGAGCATGTCAAATCCAAAACACCAAATATCAGTAAAAAAAGGACTCCAAAACCTAAAATAAAATTGTCGGAGGAGAAGCGTAAACTTGCCAATATGCCATTTACCACACGGAGTGGCAAGGAACGGCTGAGGCCCTGGCCTATGTTCATGGCTAGTGGTTCAGCTTCACATGAGGATGGAAGCACTCAGCCTCTCGCTAGAAAACTGAAAAGACTCAAGCTGGCAAAAGCACCGCAAAGAACTGTGCGTTCTTCGAAATCCCAAATCCACAAGGAGAGTCCAATTGTGTCGGTTGCGATGCCTGACCTTCCCAACACTGGACGTGAAGAGCATGCGCCTTCCACCATTTGCACGCCCCCTGCAAGTGCTGGAAGGAGCACCCGCAGTCCAGTTCCTGATAGTCAGATTGAAGATGTCAGTGTTGAAGTACACCAGGATGAGGAGGATATGGGTGTTGCTGGCGCTGGGGAGGAAATTGACCAGGAGGATTCTGATGGTGAGGTGGTTTGTTTAAGTCAGGCACCCGGGGAGACACCTGTTGTCCGTGGGAGGAATATGGCCGTTGACATGCCTGGTGAAAATACCAAAAAAATCAGCTCTTCAGTGTGGAGGTATTTCAACAGAAAAGCGGACAACAGGTGTCAAGCCGTGTGTTGCCTTTGTCAAGCTGTAATAAGTAGGGGTAAGGACGTTAACCACCTCGGAACATCCTCCCTTATACGTCACCTGCAGCGCATTCATAATAAGTCAGTGACAAGTTCAAAAACTTTGGGCGACAGCGGAAGCAGTCCACTGACCAGTAAATTCCTTCCTCTTGTAACCAAGCTCACGCAAACCACCCCACCAACTCCCTCAGTGTCAATTTCCTCCTTCCCCAGGAATGCCAATAGTCCTGCAGGCCATGTCACTGGCAATTCTGACGAGTCCTCTCCTGCCTGGGATTCCTCCGATGCATCCTTGCGTGTAACGCCTACTGCTGCTGGCGCTGCTGTTGTTGCTGCTGGGAGTCGATGGTCATCCCAGAGGGGAAGTCGTAAGCCCACTTGTACTACTTCCAGTAAGCAATTGACTGTCCAACAGTCCTTTGCGAGGAAGATGAAATATCACAGCAGTCATCCTGCTGCAAAGCGGATAACTGAGGCCTTGACAACTATGTTGGTGTTAGACGTGCGTCCGGTATCAGCCGTTAGTTCACAGGGAACTAGACAATTTATTGAGGCAGTGTGCCCCCGTTACCAAATACCATCTAGGTTCCACTTCTCTAGGCAGGCGATACCGAGAATGTACACAGACGTCAGAAAAAGACTCACCAGTGTCCTAAAAAATGCAGTTGTACCCAATGTCCACTTAACCACGGACATGTGGACAAGTGGAGCAGGGCAGGGTCAGGACTATATGACTGTGACAGCCCACTGGGTAGATGTATGGACTCCCGCCGCAAGAACAGCAGCGGCGGCACCAGTAGCAGCATCTCGCAAACGCCAACTCTTTCCTAGGCAGGCTACGCTTTGTATCACCGCTTTCCAGAATACGCACACAGCTGAAAACCTCTTACGGCAACTGAGGAAGATCATCGCGGAATGGCTTACCCCAATTGGACTCTCCTGTGGATTTGTGGCATCGGACAACGCCAGCAATATTGTGTGTGCATTAAATATGGGCAAATTCCAGCACGTCCCATGTTTTGCACATACCTTGAATTTGGTGGTGCAGAATTTTTTAAAAAACGACAGGGGCGTGCAAGAGATGCTGTCGGTGGCCAGAAGAATTGCGGGACACTTTCGGCGTACAGGCACCACGTACAGAAGACTGGAGCACCACCAAAAACTACTGAACCTGCCCTGCCATCATCTGAAGCAAGAAGTGGTAACGAGGTGGAATTCAACCCTCTATATGCTTCAAAGGTTGGAGGAGCAGCAAAAGGCCATTCAAGCCTATACAATTGAGCACGATATAGGAGGTGGAATGCACCTGTCTCAAGCGCAGTGGAGAATGATTTCAACGTTGTGCAAGGTTCTGATGCCCTTTGAACTTGCCACACGTGAAGTCAGTTCAGACACTGCCAGCCTGAGTCAGGTCATTCCCCTCATCAGGCTTTTGCAGAAGAAGCTGGAGACATTGAAGGAGGAGCTAACACGGAGCGATTCCGCTAGGCATGTGGGACTTGTGGATGGAGCCCTTAATTCGCTTAACAAGGATTCACGGGTGGTCAATCTGTTGAAATCAGAGCACTACATTTTGGCCACCGTGCTCGATCCTAGATTTAAAGCCTACCTTGGATCTCTCTTTCCGGCAGACACAAGTCTGCTGGGGTTGAAAGACCTGCTGGTGACAAAATTGTCAAGTCAAGCGGAACGCGACCTGTCAACATCTCCTCCTTCACATTCTCCCGCAACTGGGGGTGCGAGGAAAAGGCTCAGAATTCCGAGCCCACCCGCTGGCGGTGATGCAGGGCAGTCTGGAGCGACTGCTGATGCTGACATCTGGTCCTGACTGAAGGACCTGACAACGATTACGAACATGTCGTCTACTGTCACTGCATATGATTCTCTCACCATTGAAAGAATGGTGGAGGATTATATGAGTGACCGCATCCAAGTAGGCACGTCACACAGTCCGTACTTATACTGGCAGGAAAAAGAGGCAATTTGGAGGCCCTTGCACAAACTGGCTTTATTCTACCTAAGTTGCCCTCCCACAAGTGTGTACTCCGAAAGAGTGTTTAGTGCCGCCGCTCACCTTGTCAGCAATCGGCGTACGAGGTTACATCCAGAAAATGTGGAGAAGATGATGTTCATTAAAATTAATTATAATCAATTCCTCCGTGGAGACATTGACCAGCAGCAATTGCCTCCACAAAGTACACAGGGAGCTGAGATGGTGGATTCCAGTGGGGACGAATTGATAATCTGTGAGGAGGGGGATGTACACGGTGATATATCGGAGGATGATGATGAGGTGGACATCTTGCCTCTGTAGAGCCAGTTTGTGCAAGGAGAGATTAATTGCTTCTTTTTTGGTGGGGGTCCAAACCAACCCGTCATTTCAGTCACAGTCGTGTGGCAGACCCTGTCACTGAAATGATGGGTTGGTTAAAGTGTGCATGTCCTGTTTATACAACATAAGGGTGGGTGGGAGGGCCCAAGGACAATTCCATCTTGCACCTCTTTTTTCTTTAATTTTTCTTTGCGTCATGTGCTGTTTGTGGAATGTTTTTTGGAAGGGCCATCCTGCGTGACACTGCAGTGACACTCCTAGATGGGCCCGGTGTTTGTGTCGGCCACTAGGGTCGCTTATCTTACTCACACAGCTACCTCATTGCGCCTCTTTTTTTCTTTGCGTCATGTGCTGTTTGGGGAGGGTTTTTTGGAAGGGCCATCCTGCGTGACACTGCAGTGCCACTCCTAGATGGGCCCGGTGTTTGTGTCGGCCACTAGGGTCGCTTATCTTACTCACACAGCTACCTCATTGCGCCTCTTTTTTTCTTTGCATCATGTGCTGTTTGGGGAGTGTTTTTTGGAAGGGCCATCCTGCGTGACACTGCAGTGCCACTCCTAGATGGGCACGGTGTTTGTGTCGGCCACTAGGGTCGCTTATCTTACTCACACAGCTACCTCATTGCGCCTCTTTTTTTCTTTGCGTCATGTGCTGTTTGGGGAGGGTTTTTTGGAAGGGCCATCCTGCGTGACACTGCAGTGCCACTCCTAGATGGGCACGGTGTTTGTGTCGGCCACTAGGGTCGCTTATCTTACTCACACAGCTACCTCATTGAGCCTCTTTTTCTCTTTGCGTCATGTGCTGTTTGGGGAGGGTTTTTTGGAAGGGCCATCCTGCGTGACACTGCAGTGCCACTTAGAGATGAGCGCCTGAAATTTTTCGGGTTTTGTGTTTTGGTTTTGGGTTCGGTTCCGCGGCCGTGTTTTGGGTTCGAACGCGTTTTGGCAAAACCTCACCGAATTATTTTTGTCGGATTCGGGTGTGTTTTGGATTCGGGTGTTTTTTTCAAAAAACCCTAAAAAACAGCTTAAATCATAGAATTTGGGGGTAATTTTGATCCCAAAGTATTATTAACCTCAAAAAACATAATTTACACTCATTTTCAGCCTATTCTGAACACATCACACCTCACAATATTATTTTTAGTCCTAAAATTTGCACCGAGGTCGCTGTGTGAGTAAGATAAGCGACCCTAGTGGCCGACACAAACACCGGGCCCATCTAGGAGTGGCACTGCAGTGTCACGCAGGATGTCCCTTCCAAAAAACCCTCCCCAAACAGCACATGACGCAAAGAAAAAAAGAGGCGCAATGAGGTAGCTGTGTGAGTAAGATTAGCGACCCTAGTGGCCGACACAAACACCGGGCCCATCTAGGAGTGGCACTGCAGTGTCACGCAGGATGGCCCTTCCAAAAAACCCTCCCCAAACAGCACATGACGCAAAGAAAAAAAGAGGCGCAATGAGGTAGCTGTGTGAGTAAGATTAGCGACCCTAGTGGCCGACACAAACACCGGGCCCATCTAGGAGTGGCACTGCAGTGTCACGCAGGATGGCCCTTCCAAAAAACCCTCCCCAAACAGCACATGACGCAAAGAAAAAAAGAGGCGCAATGAGGTAGCTGACTGTGTGAGTAAGATTAGCGACCCTAGTGGCCGACACAAACACCGGGCACATCTAGGAGTGGCACTGCAGTGTCACGCAGGATGTCCCTTCCAAAAAACCCTCCCCAAACAGCACATGACGCAAAGAAAAAAAGAGGCGCAATGAGGTAGCTGTGTGAGTAAGATTAGCGACCCTAGTGGCCGACACAAACACCGGGCCCATCTAGGAGTGGCACTGCAGTGTCACGCAGGATGTCCCTTCCAAAAAACCCTCCCCAATCAGCACATGATGCAAAGAAAAAGAAAAGAAAAAAGAGGTGCAAGATGGAATTATCCTTGGGCCCTCCCACCCACCCTTATGTTGTATAAACAAAACAGGACATGCACACTTTAACCAACCCATCATTTCAGTGACAGGGTCTGCCACACGACTGTGACTGATATGACGGGTTGGTTTGGACCCCCCCCAAAAAAGAAGCAATTAATCTCTCCTTGCACAAACTGGCTCTACAGAGGCAAGATGTCCACCTCATCTTCACCCTCCGATATATCACCGTGTACATCCCCCTCCTCACAGATTATCAATTCGTCCCCACTGGAATCCACCATCTCAGCTCCCTGTGTACTTTGTGGAGGCAATTGCTGCTGGTCAATGTCTCCGCGGAGGAATTGATTATAATTCATTTTAATGAACATCATCTTCTCCACATTTTCTGGATGTAACCTCGTACGCCGATTGCTGACAAGGTGAGCGGCGGCACTAAACACTCTTTCGAAGTACACACTTGTGGGAGGGCAACTTAGGTAGAATAAAGCCAGTTTGTGCAAGGGCCTCCAAATTGCCTCTTTTTCCTGCCAGTATAAGTACGGACTGTGTGACGTGCCTACTTGGATGCGGTCACTCATATAATCCTCCACCATTCTATCAATGTTGAGAGAATCATATGCAGTGACAGTAGACGACATGTCCGTAATCATTGTCAGGTCCTTCAGTCCGGACCAGATGTCAGCATCAGCAGTCGCTCCAGACTGCCCTGCATCACCGCCAGCGGGTGGGCTCGGAATTCTGAGCCTTTTCCTCGCACCCCCAGTTGCGGGAGAATGTGAAGGAGGAGATGTTGACAGGTCGCGTTCCGCTTGACTTGACAATTTTGTCACCAGCAGGTCTTTCAACCCCAGCAGACCTGTGTCTGCCGGAAAGAGAGATCCAAGGTAGGCTTTAAATCTAGGATCGAGCACGGTGGCCAAAATGTAGTGCTCTGATTTCAACAGATTGACCACCCGTGAATCCTTGTTAAGCGAATTAAGGGCTGCATCCACAAGTCCCACATGCCTAGCGGAATCGCTCCGTGTTAGCTCCTTCTTCAATGCCTCCAGCTTCTTCTGCAAAAGCCTGATGAGGGGAATGACCTGACTCAGGCTGGCAGTGTCTGAACTGACATCACGTGTGGCAAGTTCAAAGGGCATCAGAACCTTGCACAACGTTGAAATCATTCTCCACTGCACTTGAGACAGGTGCATTCCATCTCCTATATCGTGCTCAATTGTATAGGCTTGAATGGCCTTTTGCTGCTCCTCCAACCTCTGAAGCATATAGAGGGTTGAATTCCACCTCGTTACCACTTCTTGCTTCAGATGATGGCAGGGCAGGTTCAGTAGTTTTTGGTGGTGCTCCAGTCTTCTGTACGTGGTGCCTGTACGCCGAAAGTGTCCCGCAATTTTTCTGGCCACCGACAGCATCTCTTGCACGCCCCTGTCGTTTTTTAAAAAATTCTGCACCACCAAATTCAAGGTATGTGCAAAACATGGGACGTGCTGGAATTTGCCCATATTTAATGCACACACAATATTGCTGGCGTTGTCCGATGCCACAAATCAACAGGAGAGTCCAATTGGGGTAAGCCATTCCGCGATGATCTTCCTCAGTTGCCGTAAGAGGTTTTCAGCTGTGTGCGTATTCTGGAAAGCGGTGATACAAAGCGTAGCCTGCCTAGGAAAGAGTTGGCGTTTGCGAGATGCTGCTACTGGTGCCGCCGCTGCTGTTCTTGCGGCGGGAGTCCATACATCTACCCAGTGGGCTGTCACAGTCATATAGTCCTGACCCTGCCCTGCTCCACTTGTCCACATGTCCGTGGTTAAGTGGACATTGGGTACAACTGCATTTTTTAGGACACTGGTGAGTCTTTTTCTGACGTCCGTGTACATTCTCGGTATCGCCTGCCTAGAGAAGTGGAACCTAGATGGTATTTGGTAACGGGGGCACACTGCCTCAATAAATTGTCTAGTTCCCTGTGAACTAACGGCGGATACCGGACGCACGTCTAACACCAACATAGTTGTCAAGGACTCAGTTATCCGCTTTGCAGTAGGATGACTGCTGTGATATTTCATCTTCCTCGCAAAGGACTGTTGAACAGTCAATTGCTTACTGGAAGTAGTACAAGTGGGCTTACGACTTCCCCTCTGGGATGACCATCGACTCCCAGCGGCAACAACAGCAGCGCCAGCAGCAGTAGGCGTTACACGCAAGGATGCATCGGAGGAATCCCAGGCAGGAAAGGACTCGTCAGACTTGCCAGTGACATGGCCTGCAGGACTATTGGCATTCCTGGGGAAGGAGGAAATTGACACTGAGGGAGTTGGTGGGGTGGTTTGCGTGAGCTTGGTTACAAGAGGAAGGGATTTACTGGTCAGTGGACTGCTTCCGCTGTCACCCAAAGTTTTTGAACTTGTCACTGACTTATTATGAATGTGCTGCAGGTGACGTATAAGGGAGGATGTTCCGAGGTGGTTAACGTCCTTACCCCTACTTATTACAGCTTGACAAAGGGAACACACGGCTTGACACCTGTTGTCCGCATTTCTGGTGAAATACCTCCACACCGAAGAGCTGATTTTTTTGGTATTTTCACCTGGCATGTCAACGGCCATATTCCTCCCACGGACAACAGGTGTCTCCCCGGGTGCCTGACTTAAACAAACCACCTCACCATCAGAATCCTCCTGGTCAATTTCCTCCCCAGCGCCAGCAACACCCATATCCTCCTCATCCTGGTGTACTTCAACACTGACATCTTCAATCTGACTATCAGGAACTGGACTGCGGGTGCTCCTTCCAGCACTTGCAGGGGGCATGCAAATAGTGGAAGGCGCATGCTCTTCACGTCCAGTGTTGGGAAGGTCAGGCATCGCAAACGACACAATTGGACTCTCCTTGTGGATTTGGGATTTCAAAGAACGCACAGTTCTTTGCGGTGCTTTTGCCAGCTTGAGTCTTTTCAGTTTTCTAGCGAGAGGCTGAGTGCTTCCATCCTCATGTGAAGCTGAACCACTAGCCATGAACATAGGCCAGGGCCTCAGCCGTTCCTTGCCACTCCGTGTGGTAAATGGCATATTGGCAAGTTTACGCTTCTCCTCCGACAATTTTATTTTAGGTTTTGGAGTCCTTTTTTTTCTGATATTTGGTGTTTTGGATTTGACATGCTCTGTACTATGACATTGGGCATCGGCCTTGGCAGACGACGTTGAGCCATGAACATAGGCCAGGGCCTCAGCCGTTCCTTGCCACTCCGTGTGGTAAATGGCATATTGGCAAGTTTACGCTTCTCCTCCGACAATTTTATTTTAGGTTTTGGAGTCCTTTTTTTTCTGATATTTGGTGTTTTGGATTTGACATGCTCTGTACTATGACATTGGGCATCGGCCTTGGCAGACGACGTTGCTGGCATTTCATCGTCTCGGCCATGACTAGTGGCAGCAGCTTCAGCACGAGGTGGAAGTGGATCTTGATCTTTCCCTAATTTTGGAACCTCAACTTTTTTGTTCTCCATATTTTATAGGCAGAACTAAAAGGCACCTCAGGTAAACAATGGAGATGGATGGATTGGATAGTTTACTAGTATACAATTATGGACGGACTGCCACGGTTAGGTGGTATAAAAAAACCACGGTTAGGTGGTATATATTATAATAATAATACAATTATGGATGGACGGACTGCCTGCCGACTGCCGACACAGAGGTAGCCACAGCCGTGAACTACCGCACTGTACACTGGTTGATAAAGAGATAGTAGTATACTCGTAACAACTAGTATGACACTATGACGACGGTATAAAGAATGGAAAAAAAACCACGGTTAGGTGGTATATATTATAATAATAATACAATTATGGATGGACGGACTGCCTGCCGACTGCCGACACAGAGGTAGCCACAGCCGTGAACTACCGCACTGTACACTGGTTGATAAAGAGATAGTAGTATACTCGTAACAACTAGTATGACACTATGACGACGGTATAAAGAATGGAAAAAAAACCACGGTTAGGTGGTATATATTATAATAATAATACAATTATGGATGGACGGACTGCCTGCCGACTGCCGACACAGAGGTAGCCACAGCCGTGAACTACCGCACTGTACACTGGTTGATAAAGAGATAGTAGTATACTCGTAACAACTAGTATGACACTATGACGACGGTATAAAGAATGAAAAAAAAACCACGGTTAGGTGGTATATATTATAATAATAATACAATTATGGATGGACGGACTGCCTGCCGACTGCCGACACAGAGGTAGCCACAGCCGTGAACTACCGCACTGTACACTGGTTGATAAAGAGATAGTAGTATACTCGTAACAACTAGTATGACACTATGACGACGGTATAAAGAATGGAAAAAAAACCACGGTTAGGTGGTATATATTATAATAATAATACAATTATGGATGGACGGACTGCCTGCCGACTGCCGACACAGAGGTAGCCACAGCCGTGAACTACCGCACTGTACACTGGTTGATAAAGAGATAGTAGTATACTCGTAACAACTAGTATGACACTATGACGACGGTATAAAGAATGGAAAAAAAACCACGGTTAGGTGGTATATATTATAATAATAATACAATTATGGATGGACGGACTGCCTGCCGACTGCCGACACAGAGGTAGCCACAGCCGTGAACTACCGCACTGTACACTGGTTGATAAAGAGATAGTAGTATACTCGTAACAACTAGTATGACACTATGACGACGGTATAAAGAATGGAAAAAAAACCACGGTTAGGTGGTATATATTATAATAATAATACAATTATGGATGGACGGACTGCCTGCCGACTGCCGACACAGAGGTAGCCACAGCCGTGAACTACCGCACTGTACACTGGTTGATAAAGAGATAGTAGTATACTCGTAAACTAGTATGACACTATGACGACGGTATAAAGAATGGAAAAAAAAACCACGGTTAGGTGGTATATATTATAATAATAATACAATTATGGATGGACGGACTGCCTGCCGACTGCCGACACAGAGGTAGCCACAGCCGTGAACTACCGCACTGTACACTGGTTGATAAAGAGATAGTAGTATACTCGTAACAACTAGTATGACACTATGACGACGGTATAAAGAATGGAAAAAAAACCACGGTTAGGTGGTATATATTATAATAATAATACAATTATGGATGGACGGACTGCCTGCCGACTGCCGACACAGAGGTAGCCACAGCCGTGAACTACCGCACTGTACACTGGTTGATAAAGAGATAGTAGTATACTCGTAACAACTAGTATGACACTATGACGACGGTATAAAGAATGGAAAAAAAACCACGGTTAGGTGGTATATATTATAATAATAATACAATTATGGATGGACGGACTGCCTGCCGACTGCCGACACAGAGGTAGCCACAGCCGTGAACTACCGCACTGTACACTGGTTGATAAAGAGATAGTAGTATACTCGTAAACTAGTATGACACTATGACGACGGTATAAAGAATGGAAAAAAAACCACGGTTAGGTGGTATATATTATAATAATAATACAATTATGGATGGACGGACTGCCTGCCGACTGCCGACACAGAGGTAGCCACAGCCGTGAACTACCGCACTGTACACTGGTTGATAAAGAGATAGTAGTATACTCGTAACAACTAGTATGACACTATGACGGTATAAAGAAAGAAAAAAAAATACCACGGTTAGGTGGTATATATTGTAATACAATTATGGATGGACGGACTGCCTGCCGAGTTCCGACTGCCGACACAGAGGTAGCCACAGCCGTGAACTACCGCACTGTACTGTGTCTGCTGCTAATATAGACTGGTTGATAAAGAGATAGTATACAATACATACAACAATGAATATACTACTATACTGGTGGTCAGGCACTGGTCACCACTAGTCACACTGGCAGTGGCACTCCTGCAGCAAAAGTGTGCACTGTTTAATTTTAAATTAATATAATATTATGTACTCCTGGGGGCTCCTGCTATAACAACCTGCAGTGCTCCCCAGTCTCCCCCACAATTATTATAAGCTTTGCCTTTTATACATTGATGTGCAGCACACTGGGCTGAGCTGAGTGCACACAGACTGAGTCACACTGTGTGACTGGCTGCTGCTGTGTATCGTTTTTTTTCAGGCAGAGAACGGATATAGCAGAGAACGGATATATATTAAAATAAATAAAAGTTAACTAACAACAACTGCACTGGTCACTGTGGTAAACTCTGTCTGACTCTGCACAATCTCTCTCTCTCTTCTAATCTAATTTCTAATGGAGAGGACGCCAGCCACGTCCTCTCCCTATCAATCTCAATGCACATGTGAAAATGGCGGCGACGCGCGGCTCCTTATATAGAATCCGAGTCTCGCGAGAATCCGACAGCGTCATGATGACGTTCGGGCGCGCTCGGGTTAACCGAGCAAGGCGGGAGGATCCGAGTCTGCTCGGACCCGTGAAAAAAACATGAAGTTCGTGCGGGTTCGGTTTCAGAGAAACCGAACCCGCTCATCTCTAGTGCCACTCCTAGATGGGCACGGTGTTTGTGTCGGCCACTAGGGTCGCTTATCTTACTCACACAGCTACCTCATTGCGCCTCTTTTTTTCTTTGCGTCATGTGCTGTTTGGGGAGGGTTTTTTGGAAGGGCCATCCTGCGTGACACTGCAGTGACACTCCTAGATGGGCACGGTGTTTGTGTCGGCCACTAGGGTCGCTTATCTTACTCACACAGCTACCTCATTGCGCCTCTTTTTTTCTTTGCGTCATGTGCTGTTTGGGGAGGGTTTTTTGGAAGGGCCATCCTGCGTGACACTGCAGTGCCACTCCTAGATGGGCACGGTGTTTGTGTCGGCCACTAGGGTCGCTTATCTTACTCACACAGCTACCTCATTGCGCCTCTTTTTTTCTTTGCGTCATGTGCTGTTTGGGGAGTGTTTTTTGGAAGGGCCATCCTGCGTGACACTGCAGTGCCACTCCTAGATGGGCCCGGTGTTTGTGTCGGCCACTAGGGTCGCTTATCTTACACAGCTACCTCATTGCGCCTCTTTTTTTCTTTGCGTCATGTGCTGTTTGGGGAGGGTTTTTTGGAAGGGCCATCCTGCATGACACTGCAGTGCCACTCCTAGATGGGCCCGGTGTTTGTGTCGGCCACTAGGGTCGCTTATCTTACTCACACAGCTACCTCATTGCGCCTCTTTTTTTCTTTGCGTCATGTGCTGTTTGGGGAGTGCTTTTTGGAAGGGCCATCCTGCGTGACACTGCAGTGCCACTCCTAGATGGGCACGGTGTTTGTGTCGGCCACTAGGGTCGCTTAGCTTAGTCATCCAGTGACCTAGGTGCAAATTTTAGGATTAAAAATAATATTATGAGGTGTGAGGTATTCAGAATAGACTGAAAATGAGTGGAAATTATGGTTTTTGAGGTTAATAATACTTTGGGATCAAAATGACCCCCAAATTCTATGATTTAAGCTGTTTTTTAGTGTTTTTTAAAAAAAACACACGAATCCAAAACACACCCGAATCCGACAAAAAAAATTCGGTGAGGTTTTGCCAAAACGCGGTCGAACCCAAAACACGGCCGCGGAACCGAACCCAAAACCAAAACACAAAACCCGAAAAATTTCAAGTGCACATCTCTAATATATATATATATATATATATATATAGAGAGAGAGAGAGAGAGAGAGAGAAAGAGAGAGAGAGAGAGAGAGAGAAATACCACTGACTCATCACAAAATCTCCTGAACCATAAAGACTAGGAACTTGACATTTGGACAGTAACTTGCTTTTGTTACGTAGGCACCCACTAAGCAGTGATTTTTCAAAATTCCACCCACAAAAGGGTTAAAAGGGGTGAGATGATTATTGGGAATTCCCCCCTCACAAAGGAGAGTTAAGACAGCCCACCCAGCCTGGGCTATAGAGAATGCATGGTGTCGGCGATACCAACACGCTGAGCGTGGAGGACACAATGCTCTGTTCCTGGACTTCCTTGCCAAAGTAGTCCATTATGCAAATAGGGGAGCCACATCAACTGCCACTCCTAAACACTGATAAACATCGCTGGGTGTGGCTCCCCTATTTGAATAATGGACTGCTCTGCAACTGCCACTGGCACTGAAGTCCAGCCTTATGGTTCAAGAGATTTTTTTGATGAGTCAATAGTATTTGCCTTTTATATATAGAGATTTCAGATACAAGTACTTAACCAACCTATTTCCAGTTAGGAGAGGATAGTGTCTTAATTATCAGAGGTTAATCTGTCACTTGAACTAAACATTATCGAACCCCTCAGAGAGCAATAGGAGGAAAGGAGACATAGATATTTCGACTCTTAAATGCATCAAAAGAAAGCTAGATAGTCAGCAACTACTTATCTGGGTACCAACAGCTCTTGCAGTGACCTAAAGTGTTGTGTAAAAATATTTACCTTTCTCTAACGTCCTAAGTGGATGCTGGGGACTCCGTAAGGACCATGGGGAATAGCGGCTCCGCAGGAGACTGGGCACATCTAAAGAAAGCTTTAGGACTATCTGGTGTGCACTGGCTCCTCCCCCTATGACCCTCCTCCAAGCCTCAGTTAGATCTCTGTGCCCGAACGAGAAGGGTGCACACTAGGGGCTCTCCTGAGCTTCTTAGTGAAAGTTTTAGTTTAGGTTTTTTATTTTCAGTGAGACCTGCTGGCAACAGGCTCACTGCATCGAGGGACTAAGGGGAGAAGAAGCGAACTCACCTGCGTGCAGAGTGGATTGGGCTTCTTAGGCTACTGGACATTAGCTCCAGAGGGACGATCACAGGCCCAGCTTGGATGGGTCCCAGAGCCGCGCCGCCGGCCCCCTTACAGAGCCAGAAGGCAGAAGAGGTCCGGAAAATCGGCGGCAGAAGACGTCCTGTCTTCAACAAGGTAGCGCACAGCACTGCAGCTGTGCGCCATTGCTCTCAGCACACTTCACACTCCGGTCACTGAGGGTGCAGGGCGCTGGGGGGGGGCGCCCTGAGACGCAATAAAAACACCTTGGATGGCAAAAAAATGCATCACATATAGCTCCTGGGCTATATGGATGCATTTAACCCCTGCCAGAATACATAGAAAAACGGGAGATAAGGCCGCCAATAAGGGGGCGGAGCCTATCTCCTCAGCACACTGGCGCCATTTTCCCTCACAGCTCCGTTGGAGGGAAGCTCCCTGTCTCTCCCCTGCAGTCACTACACTACAGAAAGGGTTAAAAAGAGAGGGGGGCACTAATTAGGCGCAGTATTAACTATACAGCAGCTATAAGGGGAAAAACACTTATATAAGGTTATCCCTGTATATATATAGCGCTCTGGTGTGTGCTGGCAAACTCTCCCTCTGTCTCCCCAAAGGGCTAGTGGGGTCCTGTCCTCTATCAGAGCATTCCCTGTGTGTGTGCTGTATGTCGGTACTTTTGTGTCGACATGTATGAGGAGAAAAATGATGTGGACACGGAGCAGATTGCCTGTAATAGTGATGTCACCCCCTAGGGGGTCGACACCTGAGTGGATGAACTGTTGGAAGAAATTACGTGACAGTGTCAGCTCTGTATAAAAGACAGTGATGACATGAGACAGCCGGCTACTCAGCTTGTGCCTGTCCAGACGTCTCATAGGCCGTCAGGGGCTCTAAAGCGCCCGTTACCTCAGATGGCAGATATAGACGCCGACACGGATACTGACTCCAGTGTCGACGGTGAAGAGACAAATGTGACTTCCAGTAGGGCCACACGTTACATAATTGAGGCAATGAAAAATGTTTTACACATTTCTGATAATACGAGTACCACCAAAAAGGGGTATTATGTTCGGTGAGGAAAAACTACCTGTAGTTTTCCTGAATCTGAGAAATTAAATGAGGTGTGTGATGATGCGTGGGTTTCCCCCGATAACAACTGATAATTTCTAAAATGTTATTGGCATTATATCCTTTCCTGCCAGAGGTTAGGGTGCGTTGGGAAACACCCCCTAGGGTGGATAAAGCGCTCACACGCTTGTAAGGGCTCTACCCTCTCCTGAGATGGCCGCCCTTAAGGATCCTGCTGATAGAAAGCAGGAGGGTATCCTAAAATGTATTTACACACATACTGGTGTTATACTGCGACCAGCAATCGCCTCAGCCTGGATGTGCAGTGCTGGGTTGGCGTGGTCGGATTCCCTGACTGAAAATATTGATACCCTAGATAGGGACAGTATATTTTTGCCTATAGAGCATTTAAAAGATGCATTTCTATATATGCGTGATGCACAGCGGAATATTTGCCGACTGGCATCAAGTCTAAGTGCGTTGTCCATTTCTACCAGTAGAGGGTTATGGACACGTCAGTGGTCAGGTGATGCGTATTCCAAACGGCATTTGAAAGTATTGCCTTATTAAGGGGAGGAGTTATTTGGGGTCGGTCTTTCAGACCTGGTGGCCACGGCAACAGCTGGGAAATCCACGTTTGTACCCCAGGTCGCCTCTCAACATGAGAAGACGCCGTATTATCAGGCGCAGTCTTTTCATGGACAAGCGGGCAAAAGGTTCCTCATTTCTGCCCAGTGACAGAGGGAGAGGAAAAAGGCTGCAGAAATCAGCCAGTTCCCAGGAACAGAAACCCTCTCCCGCCTCTGCCAAGCCCTCAGTATACGCTGGGGCTTTACAAGCAGAATCAGGCACGGTGGGGGGCCCGTCTCAATGAATTTCAGCGCGCAGTGGGCTCACTCGCAAGTAGACCCCTGGATCCTTCAGGTGATATCTCAGGGGTACAAATTAGAATTCGAGACATCTCCCCCTCGCCGTTTCCTAAAGTCGGCTTTACCGATGTCTCCTTCTGACAGGGAGACAGTTTTGGAAGCCATTCACAAGCTGTATTCCCAGCAGGTGATAATCAAGATACCCCTCCTGCAACAGGGAACGGGGTATTATTCCACACTGTTGTGGTACCGAAGCCGGACGGCTCGGTGAGACCGATTCTAAATCTAAAATCTTTGAACACTTACATACAGAGGTTCAAATTCAAGATTGAGTCACTCAGAGCAGTGATTGCGAACCTGGAAGAAGGGAGCTACATGATGTCTCGGGACATCAAGGATGCTTACCTTCATGTCAAAATTTACCCTTCTCACCAAGGGTACCTCAGGTTTATGGTACAGAACTGTCACTATCAGTTCAGACGCTGCCGTATGGATGGTCCACGGCACCCCGGGTCTTTACCAAGGTAATGGCCGAAATGATGATATTCCTTCGAAGGAAGGGAATTTTAGTTATCCCTTACTTGGACAATTCCCTGATAAGGGTAAGATCCAGGGAACAGTTGGAGGTCGGTGTAGCACTATCTCAGGTAGTGTTGCGGCAGCACGATTGGATTCTCAATATTCCAAAATCGCAGCTGGTTCCGACGACTTGTCTTCTGTTCCTAGGGATGATCCTGGACACAGTCCAGAAAAAGGTGTTTCTCCCGGAGGAGAAAGCCAGGGAGTAATCCGAGCTAGTCAGGAACCTCCTAAAACCGAGCCAAGTCTCAGTGCATCAATGCACAAGGGTTCTGGGTAAAATGGTGGCTTCCTACGAAGCAATCCCATTCGGCAGATTCCACGCAAGAACTTTCCAGTGGGACCTGCTGGACAAATGGTCCGGGTCGCATCTTCAGATGCATCAGCGGATAACCCTGTCACCAAGGACAAGGGTGTCCCTCCTGTGGTGGTTGCAGAGTGCTCATCTTCTAGAGGGCCGCAGATTCGGCATTCAGGACTGGGTCCTGGTGACCACGGATGCCAGCCTGCGAGGCTGGGGAGCAGTCACACAGGGAAGGAATATCCAGGGCTTATGGTCAAGCCTGGAGACATCACTTCACATAAATATCCTGAAGCTAAGGGACATTTACAATGCTCTAAGCTTAGCAAGACCTCTGCTTCAAGGTCAGCCGGTGTTGATCCAGTCGGACAACATCACGGCAGTCACCCACGTAAACAGACAGGGTGGTACAAGAAGCAGGAGGGCAATGGCAGAAGCTGCAAGGATTCTTCGCTGGGCGGAAAATCATGTGATAGCACTGTCGGCAGTATTCATTCCGGGAGTGGACAACTGGGAAGCAGACTTCCTCAGCACGACCTCCACCCGGGAGAGTGGCGACTTCACCCAGAAGTCTTCCACATGATTATAAACCATTCGGACAGGGCGGAAGTGAGGACTCGTCCTCAGTTTCTCCCTAAGGTGGTTTCAGCGTTTTACCTGAACCAACCTATTTGTGGTGCCTGCGGCTACTGGGGACTTGGAGGACTCCAAGTTGCTGGACGTTGTCAGGGCCCTGAAAATATATGTTTCCAGGACGGCTGGAGTCAGGAAATCTGACTCGCTGTTTATCCTGTATGCACCCAATAAGCTGGGTGCTCCTGCTTCTAAGCAGACTATTGCTCGTTGGATTTGTAGTACAATTCAGCTTGCACATTCTGTGGCAGGCCTGCCACAGCCAAAAATCTGTAAATGCCCACTCCACAAGGAAGGTGGGCTCATCTTGGGCGGCTGCCCGAGGGGTCTCGGCTTTACAACTTTGCCGAGCAGCTACTTGGTCAGGAGCAAATACGTTTGTAAAATTCTACAAAATTGATATCCTGGCTGAGGAGGACCTGGAGTTCTCTCATTTGGTGCTGCAGAGTCATCCGCACTCTCCCGCCCATTTGGGAGCTTTGGTATAATCCCCATGGTCCTTACGGAGTCCCCAGCATCCACTTAGGATGTTAGAGAAAATAAGAATTTACTTACCGATAATTCTATTTCTCATAGTCCGTAGTGGATGCTGGGCGCCCATCCCAAGTGCGGATTGTCTGCAATACTGGTACATAGTTATTGTTACCAAAAAAATCGGGTTATTGCTGTAGTGAGCCATCTTTTCTAGAGGCTCCTCTGTTATCATGCTGTTAACTGGGTTCAGATCACAAGTTGTACGGTGTGATTGGTGTGGCTGGTATGAGTCTTACCCGGGATTCAAAATCCTTCCTTATTGTGTACGCTCGTCCGGGCACAGTATCCTAACTGAGGCTTGGAGGAGGGTCATAGGGGGAGGAGCCAGTGCACACCAGATAGTCCTAAAGCTTTCTTTAGATGTGCCCAGTCTCCTGCGGAGCCGCTATTCCCCATGGTCCTTACGGAGTCCCCAGCATCCACTACGGACTATGAGAAATAGAATTATCGGTAAGTAAATTCTTATTTTTTACCTCAAAGGAAGAACCCTAAGGAGAGCGAGAAGCTAAGCACAGAGACCTAGGGCCCTTTGGAATATAGTCAGTCTATCCCTGCAAATCTTACATATTTAACATACAGCGGGTGGAGCTTGGCCTGTCGTCCCAACATTTACAGCACTGAGCAGGGCAGCATCAGAGGCAGGATGGGACAGAGAAGGAGGCAGATTATTCTCCGCAGCACCAGACTTTTGCTAGCGTAAGGCCCGCCCAGAAGTGCGGCCTAAAAAAGATTGGCAGCGGCAGGCAGAGCATGTCCTGTTGTAAGTCTAATTGCTGATCTTCTGTGATAAACTAACCAGTTAACTTTAGGTAGACACAGAGACTACAGATTCCCGTACAATAAAATCCATTTATTTTTTTGGTGTGCTCTCGGGCGGTTTCATGGAGGGGCACTATGATGCTGTGTAGTTTTGTTTTTTATATGTAAAATTTTTAAAAGCAGTATTAAATTTGCTTAAATACCAGCACATTTTATCTCTTTGTGATTATACTTGAAATTTCGTAGAGAAGCACAGGTATTCAGCTAATGTATGTATATATATATATATATATATATATATATATATATATATACTGAAGATGAAGATACGGCACTCCAGGACTTAATGAAACATGCCAAAGGCAACTTCAAAGAAAGCTGTCAGCGCAACATAGCAAAGTCAGCGTTTCATTTAATTTCTTAAATTTCGTCAGGACAACAACAAAAGAACATACACAAGTGCTTACCTTATATACCAACACCACATACAAACTTGTCCACGCAGCATGAGCGGGTCCTGGACGGGGACTGATGACGTCACCGGCAAGCGACGTGCGCTCTCCAGCACCATTGTCATAGTAACCCGCCGGGTTTAGCCGCACCAATGCTGAGGGTCAAAAAAAGATACAATAAACTAACAAGAAAAAGCAAAATCAATACAATATGGCAAGACATGAGCCCAGATGGCAATATACCAATATCAAATAAACTTTATAGTACCACATATATGCATCCTGGACTCGCACAATTAAGTGTCAAATCACAAGATGCACATAGGGAAACAATGTAACTGGCGTTGTCGATCACCAAGTATACAATGGGATAAGTTATTAAATATAATATAATATCGCTAATCAAACTCAAAAGTTACTGATACATGGGAAAAAATGGCTTAGGTAGCAGTCAAAACATGTATCATCAAATTAATAAAGGACATAAAACATGAAAATTGAAAAAATATGAAAAAAGGGGGGAGTCACAAAAAAAGTCACCGAGGGGTCACAAAAAACATCCCAAGTTGTTAGATTCATTAAGTCCATTCGGGACCAGTGTGCGCAGCTCGAATATCCAATGAGCCTCCTTGCGAAGTAGAAGGGCACCTCGATCTCCCCCCCGAAGTTACTGGGGACGTGGTCGATGATTTTATGACGCAAGCTAGCTAGAGAGTGCTTGGCCTCACGGAAATGTCGGGCTACCGGCTGTTCTTGTGGGGTACCTTCCAAGGCAGAACGTATGGCCTGGCGGTGTAGTGCCATTCTTTCCCTAAATTGGCGGATGGTCTTGCCAATGTAAAGCAAGCCACAAGGGCATTTGATATAATAGATAACAAATGTACTCTGGCAGGATAAGACATACTTGATTTTGATTTTGGTGCCCGAGTGGGGGTGATTGAAAGTAGGACCACATTCCATCGACCTACAGGTGGTACAGCCCAAACACTTGTAGCATCCTGGTTGACGAGACAAAAAGGTTTTGGGGGTTGCCCCATCCATGTGTGAGATATCGTTCCTGACCAACATATCACGGAGATTTCGTTTTCGTTTGTAACTTGGCATTAATTTACAGTCCTTGATGGATTTAAGGTCAGGATCCGTAGTGAGTATGGGCCATAAACTTTTACCCATCCGCATGTTTTTGTGGTTGAATGGATGATATTCCTGTACAAAAGGAACCCTGTTATCCTTACTGTGGCCTGTTGTCTTGATTGAAAGAACCTCATGCCTCGGTATCTTAATAGCTTTTAGCCGGGCGATTTCATAACCACGAACCACAAAGTCTTTTATCATGAGATCAATGCGCTTTTCACCCTTTTCAACAGTGTCACACGTACGGACCGCCCGCAGAAATTGTGATTTTGGTAGACTGTGGGCAACAAAACCAGGGTGCTGACTGTCTGCCCTCAAGATTGTATTGCGGTCCGTAGGTTTCTTGAAAGGATCAGTGGTAACCTTCCCGTCCTGTAAGGAAACTTCAACATCCAAATACTGGACCATTTTATCACTGATCTGGTACGTAAATTGTATATTGGCATCCATCGTGTTAATATACTCCATCGCCAAGCTGAATTCCTGGCTGGTGCCAGCCCAAATAATGAACAGGTCATCTATGTACCGAGTTAGGTACAGAATTTTGGATTGCATGCTGGGGTTCAAAAGGAAAAGGTTTCTGTCAAGATCAAACATAAAAATATTAGCCAAGGACGGCCCCACGCAAGATGCCATGGCACAACCCCGCAATTGAAGGTACCATTGTCGGTCAAATAAAAAATAATTTCTCGTTAGAGATAATGTCAATAATTCACAGAAGAAATTAATATCAGGACCCCGGTATGCCAGATTACCCGTGAGGAATCTTCGAACAGCTTGCACACCTCGGGTATGGGGGATGTTTTTATATAATGATACCACGTCTAGTGTGCACAGATAACATCCATCAGGTAAAGTAGGTAAAGCAGCTAGTTTTCTAAGGAAGGTGGAGGAGTCCTTGAGGTAAGTAGGTTGATCCTGAATAAATTCCTGAAGGAAGCTGTCAAGGTACTGTGAAATGATATAGTAAATGGAATCACGAGCACTGATAATAGGCCGCTCGGGTGGATGTGTGGAGTTTTTGTGCAACTTCGGGATTGAATATAAAACAGGAGTCCTAGGATGATTTGTAGTTAATGCTTGGCTGACTTTATCAGTGATGTAGCCACTTTGAACAGCCCCCAATAAAACAGAATCAAGTTCCTTCTTAAATGTCATGGTAGGATCTGACATCAGTCGTTCATAGACTTCGGTGTCGTCCAATTGTAGCAGTATATCCTGCCGGTAGTACTCAAGATCCAAAACAACCACGCCACCGCCTTTGTCGGCGGGGTGAATGACTATATCGTTAAAGCCCTGTAGGTTTTTTAAGGCTACTCGCTCTACCCTGGTCAGATTATTCCTAGGTGGGATAGAGTTATTTGACCCCTCAATGGCATATTGGTTGAGAGTTCTTGTGAACACTTTTAATGAATTGTTAGATGAGGAAGGATCAAAAACTGATTTTGGCCTAAATCGTTGTATCTGGGAAGATGGAAGCTGAACCGGCTGTTTCTCATAAAATTCTTTAAGTCATATCTGTCGTGTAAATCTGTGTAGGTCCACTGTCCAGTTGAACTTGTCAAATTCCGATGATGGAATAAAAGAAAGTCCTTTATTGAGAACATTAATTTCCTCATCCGCCAGAATTCTTCCAGAGAGGTTGAACACTATGTTCGTTTTTTTACTGCACGCTTCTTGTTTGAAGACCCTTTGCCATTGGCCCCCTCGCCTGCTTTTTTTGGGGGGGACCCCGCACTGAGCGCGGGTGCGGACCCCTAAAGGGGGTTTACCAGAGGTCTTGGTTGAGTCACTATCACGGTCACTCAGGGATGATTGTGTGCCAGATGTATCATTAATATCACGATCACGTCGTTGACGCCATCTGGAGGATTTGTTTGGTTTGGAGGAAACCCCTCCCCTACCACATATGTGGTACTATAAAGTTTATTTGATATTGGTATATTGCCATCTGGGCTCATGTCTTGCCATATTGTATTGATTTAGCTTTTTCTTGTTCTTATTGTATCTTTTTTTGACCCTCAGCATTGGTGCGGCTAAACCCGGCGGGTTACTATGACAACGGTGCTGGAGAGCGCACGTCGCTTGCCGGTGACGTCATCAGTCCCCGTCCAGGACCCGCTCATGCTGCGTGGACAAGTTTGTATGTGGTGTTGGTATATAAGGTAAGCACTTGTGTATGTTCTTTTGTTGTTGTCCTGACGAAATGTAAGAAATTAAATGAAACGTTGACTTTGCTATGCTGCGCTGACAGCTTTCTTTGAAGTTGCCTTTGGCATGTTTCATTAAGTCCTGGAGTGCCGTATCTTCATCTTCAGTATACACTTTCTTATATTGGCACCTGGGCACCTACCACCGTGTGGAGTATAGGAGTGCCGGTCCTTGTTGCTGCTTTTATATATATATATATGTATATATATATATATATATATATATTTTCACACATATTCACAATATTTCTTCCCTCCTCGCGATTGACACTATACTTTGCTAGATTTTATGTGATTTTAAAACACACCGATAAAAGTTATGTGTTATCCTTTTGTTTCGACCTCTACTAATTATGACTCAGCAGGTACAAAATTGGCTCAATCAATCCAGTGAGTGCCACATGCAGGAATAGTCTTTTCTTTCACTCTGTCCTTTTAAATGTTCCTAACGTGTTAATTCATTCTGGTATTAAGAGCCTTAGACATACAGCCAACATATATAAGACCATATGAGCATTCTATCATGTAGATGACATTTGTTGTGTGACAACTTATGCAGTCTTTGATGGTATATTCTTTGCCTTTTATTTAAAATTCTGTTTCTGTTCTTTTCATAATTTTGCACATGTTGCATGTCCTGCGTCATTTAAAAACCTGTTATTTTGATGCAATTGTTGGTGTCATTTGTTAAGATGTTTCTAACTAATTTGTTATTTCCATTATTCAAAAATTTATTAATTTCTGTTTTGGAGGTAGCACAGCTGTTAAAATAGGGTCCTTCTTGAGAATGTGCCAGTGGTATTGAAATGTTTGTTCTATTAATTTGTGATGCGATCCTTATTTACAGTAGATATAAAAGCAATTTTTTTTCTGACTTGTTTGGAGGTTTAGGAAAGAGAAGAGTCCAGTTTCAGAATTTCTTCTTTAGTTTTCTCATTTTTTTCTGGGTGATATTCTCTGGCAATAAATTTGGTGCTTATGTTTTTCATCTATTCTTCACAGATGTCTTCCTCTGCATTTAATTTGACCCTCATAAGTTGACTTTTAGGTACTCCCTCCAACTATCTACTGTATATAAATGTTCACTTTGTCTGTTTTTATAGCTGTTGGTATCCATGGGTTTCTAATATCATTTCATTTGTAGTGACCCATTTTATGTTGATTTTTTTCTTGCCTAATATTTAAAGTCAGCTTGATATTTAAAGTATTGTTATTATGAAGCATGCAGAATGCTTATAGAACTTCTCAGTCTTCTCTCCAAAAGAACAAGATCATCAATGTATCTGTACCCAGATACCAGGTTCATGCCCCAAGCTATGTTCTGACAAATGTTATCCTCTTCCCACTTACTGAAAACAAATTGGCATTGCTTTGCATGAACCTGGTACCCATGGCAGTCCCCACTCACTGGAAATAATATTCGCTTTGGTAGAATTTTTTTTATATTATTAAGGATAAAATTAATGCCTTCCTTGATAAAAGTGAAAAGTAATAAAAGGGTGGTTTGTTCTAGATAACATGATATTACTTCAAGTTCATTCTTATACTCAATTAACATGTATAGAGATGCTATGTCTGCTTGTTTTCATGTGATACCTTTTAATTTTAATTTGTTGAAGCATCTGTTGTATCTTTGAGAGATAATATATTTTTTACTACTATGAGCTCTAAATGATAGTCTATGTAAGCAGAAAGATTACTAGTCAGACTGTGTATTCCCAAACTGATGGGTCATCCGGGAGGTTGTGTCTCACTTTTATGAACCTTTGCAAGCATGTACTGTATATGGTAGGTCTGGTGGGATTCTTGATCTGCAAAAACAAGGTGGTAAAGTGATGAGGATGGATTATGAAATTTTCAATTTTTAACAGTATACAGTATACAGCTATTCTTGCAGCACTTTTCAATACTTACTATAGATAGAGTTACAAACAAACTAACCCTGGCATAGTTTTTTCCTTAAATAGAAAATACATATGTTAGTTAGTGGCAATAAGCAGCAAGTAAATGAAATTCAGGGAGAAATTTTATATAGCAAGTCAAAAATATATTAAACCTGAACGCTAGTATCAAAAATGTATTATAATCACTCAGATGCCACTGTTTGCTTAGTATGAACTTCAGTTAGCTTGTATATACCCATTAGTTAATAAGCCTGGATATATATGCTGGATTAGTATTATCATTAAGGGATAATTGTTTCCATCTGCACCAGAAAAATATCAGAATTGGTTCATACTGTATATGAATTTTTTTTTAACTTCAGTGGGTATTACTTGCATGTGTTTTTATTATGTTTCACATGTGTTATCTCCTATTTTATATGAAATTTGATGTCTTATAAATTTAATGTAAACATCTCTAAATGATTATAATACATTTTTTGAGGCTAGAGCATTAATATAGTTTTGGTTTCATATACAGAGCTATACTGTATGTATTTATTTATGGTCTGCAGACAGTGTTTGATTAACAGGGTGGACAAGTTCCCACACATAGCTACATCACCAGCATGGGTGGCACTGAACTGAGGTTTCTGTGGGGAACTGTGGGTACTATAGTGTGTTTAACAAATATGTGGTGCTACAAGTATTTACACATTATACTTCTTTGAAAACATTGCCAGCATATCATATTGACAATTGGTAGAGGCCACCATAAGTTATTTGCCCAGGGGCTCCCACAAACTTTTATCTGGCTCTGGTAATAGCATTTACACCAGAAGTATGTTAGTCTTACAGATGTGTACAGTTAGATAGCACAATAGTGTAGAGTTTGCAGACCAAGAGACACTTTAAACCAGTGTTTCTGAAATTCAGTCCTTTGGACATGCTAACAGTGCATGTTTTCCATATAACTTGGCTGGAGCACAGGTGTATTCATTACTGACAGATTTAAAAAAAAGTTTGCAAGTGGTTCTAATTATTTCACTTGTGATTCTATGAGGAGACCTGAAAAACATGCACTCTAAGTGTGTCCCAAGAAGTGGATTTGAGAAGCACTGCTTTAAACTGCAATATGAATTGGTGGAGAGTGGTGTGGTATATTTTAGGAATAGAACTCTTTAGATATACAATGGCTTATGTGTGACACCCCCCAGTGATTGCAATGTAATGTTTACCTGAAGTTTTCTTTCATGATGACATAGGCTACCATTAATGCTGAGTAGCATTGGCATGCCCAGTAACAATATACTTTTTTGCTTAACTTACTGTATAGCTTCACTCAGATGGGTGGGAAAGCTTTCCCTTTTGTCCTTTACAACTCAATAAAGATATCATTTTTCAAAGCACTTTTTATTTATCTGATTATTTTCATCATGAACACATAAATCACGAAGTCTGACAAAGTCAATAACATTCCAATTCATAAATACATAAAACAATAACATGTCAATACAGCAGCATAAATTTTATTTCGAAAACCCTACCCTGCTATTACTTGAGTATTTTACTTTTCCCAATTTCCCATCTTGTCCTAACTATGTAACACCTTATTAAGACTTTTTTGGATAACCTTACCACAAAGTGTTAGCTTCTAGTTTATACACTGCTCAAAAAAATAAAGGGAACACTTAAAACAACACAATGTAACTTCAAGTCAATCACACTTCTGTGAAATCAAACTGTCCACTTAGGAAGCAACACTGATTGACAATCAATGTCACATGCTGTTGTGCAAATGGAATAGACAACAGGTGGAAATTATAGGCAATTAGCAAGACACCCCCAATAAAGGAGTTGTTCTGCAGGTGGTGACCACAGACCAATTCTCTGCTCCTATGCTTTCTGGCTGATGTTTTGGTAACTTTGAAAGCTGGCGGTGCTTTCACTCTAGTGGTAACATGAGACGGAGTCAACAACCCACACAAGGGGCTCAGGTAGTGCAGCTCATCCAGGATGGCACATCAATGCAAGCTGTGGCAAGAAGGTTTGCTGTGTCTGTCAGCGTAGTGTCCAGAGCATGGAGGCGCTACCAGGAGACAGGCCAGTACATCAGGAGACGTGGAGGAGGCTGTAGGAGGGCAACAACCCAGCAGCAGGACCGCTACCTCCGCCCTTGTGCAAGGAGGAACAGGAGAAGCACTGCCAGAGCCCTGGAAAATGACCTCCAGCAAGCCACAAATGTGCATGTGTCTACTCAAACGATCAGAAACAGACTCCATGAGGGTGGTATGAGGGCCCAACATCCACAGGTGGGGGTTGTGCTTACAGCCCAACACCGTGCAGGATGTTTGGCACTTGCCAGAGAACACCAAGATTGGCAAATTCGCCACTGGCGCCATGTGCTCTTCACAGATAAAAGCAGGTTCTCACTGAGCACATGTGACAGACGTGACAGAGTCTGGAGATGCCAAGGAGAACGTTCTGCTGCCTGCAACATCCTCCAGCATGACCGGTTTGGCAGTGGGTCAGTAATGGTGTGGGGTGGCATTTCTTTGGGGGGCCGCACAGCCCTCCATGTGCTCGCCAGAGGTAGCCTGACTGCCATTAGGTACCGAGATGAGATCCTCAGACCCCTTGTGAGACCATATGCTGGTGCGGTTGGCCCTGGGTTCCTCCTAATGCAAGACAATGCAAGACCTCATGTGGCTGGAGTGTGTCAGCAGTTCCTGCAAGACGAAGGCATTGATGCTTTGGACTGGCCCACCCGTTCCCCAGACCTGAATCCAATTGAGCACATCTGAGACATCATGTCTCACTCCATCCACCAATGCCACGTTGCACCACAGACTGTCCAGGAGTTGACGGATGCTTTAGTCCAGGTCTGGGAGGAGATCCCTCAGGAGACATTCCGCCACCTCATCAGGAGCATGCCCAGGCGTTGTAGGGAGGTCATACAGGCACGTGGAGGCCACACACACTACTGAGCCTCATTTTGACTTGTTTTAAGGACATTACATCAAAGTTGGATCAGCCTGTAGTGTGTTTTTCCACTTTAATTTTGAGTGTGACTCCAAATCCAGACCTCCATGGGTTAATAAATTTGATTTCCATTGATAATTTTTGTGTGATTTTGTTGTCAGCACATTCAACTATGTAAAGAACAAAGTATTTAATAAGAATATTTCATTCATTCAGATCTAGGATGTGTTATTTTAGTGTTCCCTTTATTTTTTTGAGCAGTGTATTTGTAATGTATTACAATGAACAACTGCAAATGTTTCTCATATTAGTGAGTATATTCCTTATGATACAATGTTTAACAAATTCACTATTTCACATACACAAGTAACTATTTTCTACCTGGCAAGTGTTGTAGTAGAATAAAGAAACAGTATTCTCTAAGTCTGAAATATCACACCAGTGTTTATACAATGTATTAATTATGCCATAAACAAACACGTTTTAAGACCCCCTCAATAACCTCCACTTACCGTTCTAGACACATGCTATCTATAATAGATGCTTATTCACTAGCTTTTCTGTGTCTTACATATTTTCTCACCCATGGCCAGTCTTTCGGTGGTGCACGTAATGCTTTTTAACCAGGGTTCATATGTTTCTTTGGCTCAGCAAACTACTGCAATGTAAATAAGGTATGGCAGTAAAAATAAGAATTTACTCACCGGTAATTCTATTTCTCGTAGTCCGTAGTGGATGCTGGGGACTCCGTAAAGACCATGGGGAATAGACGGCTCCGCAGGAGACTGGGCACATCTAAAGAAAGATTTAGGTCTATCTGGTGTGCACTGGCTCCTCCCCCTATGACCCTCCTCCAAGCCTCAGTTAGGACACTGTGCCCGGAAGAGCTGACACAATAAGGAAGGATTTTGAATCCCGGGTAAGACTCATACCAGCCACACCAATCACACCGTATAACTCGTGATAGGAACCCCGGTTAACAGTATGATAACAACGGAGCCTCTGAACAGATGGCTCGCAATAACAACCCGATTTGTGTAACAATAACTATTTACAAGTATTGCAGACAAGCCGCACTTGGGATGGGCGCCCAGCATTCACTACGGACTACGAGAAATAGAATTACCGGTGAGTAAATTCTTATTTTCTCTGACGTCCTAGTGGATGCTGGGGACTCCGTAAGGACCATGGGGATTATACCAAAGCTCCCAAACGGGCGGGAGAGTGCGGATGACTCTGCAGCACCGAATGAGAGAACTCCAGGTCCTCCTCAGCCAGGGTATCAAATTTGTAGAATTTTGCAAACGTGTTTGCCCCTGACCAAGTAGCTGCTCGGCAAAGTTGTAAAGCCGAGACCCCTCGGGCAGCCGCCCAAGATGAGCCCACCTTCCATGTGGAATGGGCTTTTACAGATTTAGGCTGCGGTAAGCCTACCGCAGAATGCGCCAGCTGAATAGTGCTACAAATCCAGCGCGCAATAGACTGCTTAGAAGCAGGAGCACCCAGCTTGGTGGGTGCATACAGGATAAACAGCGAGTCAGTTTTTCTGACTCCAGCCGTCCTGGAAACATAAATTTTTAGGGCCCTGACTACGTCCAGCAACTTGGAATCCTCCAAGTCCCTAGTAGCCGCAGGCACCACAATAGGTTGGTTCAAGTGAAAAGCTGAGACCACCTTTGGGAGAAACTGAGGACGAGTCCTCAATTCTGCCCTATCCATATGGAAAATCAGATAAGGGCTTTTACAAGACAAAGCAGCCAATTCTGACACCCGCCTGGCCGACGCCAGGGCCAACAGCATGACCACTTTCCACGTGAGATATTTTAAATCCACAGTCTTAAGTGGTTCGAACCAATGTGATTTTAGGAATGCCAAAACCACATTGAGATCCCAAGGTGCCACTGGGGGCACAAAAGGAGGCTGAATATGCAGAACTCCTTTGACAAAAGTCTGAACTTCAGGCAGTGAAGCCAGTTCTTTCTGGAAGAAAATCGACAGAGCTGAAATCTGGACCTTTATGGACCCCAATTTGAGGCCCAACGTCACCCCTGCTTGCAGGAAGTGCAGGAATCGACCCAGTTGAAATTCCTCCGTCGGGGCCTTCATGGCCTCACACCAAGCAACATATTTCCGCCAAATGCGGTGATAATGTCTTGCGGTGACATCCTTCCTGGCTTTGATCAGGGTAGGGATGACTTCCTCCGGAATACCCTTTTCCTTCAGGATCCGGTGTTCAACCGCCATGCCGTCAAACGCAGCCGCGGTAAGTCTTGGAACAGACAGGGTCCCTGCTGCAGCAGGTCTTGTCTGAGCGGCAGAGGCCAAGGGTCCTCTGCAAGCATCTCTTGAAGTTCCGGGTACCAAGCTCTTCTTGGCCAATCTGGAACCACGAGTATGGTTTTCACTCCTTGCCTTCTTATTATTCTCAGTACCTTTGGTATGAGAGGTAGAGGAGGAAACACATAAACCGACTGGTACACCCATGGTGTCACTAGAGCGTCCACCGCTATCGCCTGAGGGTCTCTTGACCGGGCGCAATATCTTTTCAACTTCTTGTTGAGGCGGGACGCCATCATGTCTACCTGTGGTTTTTCCCACCGGTTGACCAGCATTTGGAAGACTTCTGGATGAAGTCCCCATTCTCCCGGGTGGAGGTCGTGCCTGCTGAGGAAGTCTGCTTCCCAGTTGTCCACTCCCGGAATGAACACTGCTGTCAGTGCTAACACATGATTCTCTGCCCATCTGAGAATCCTTGTGGCTTCTGCCATAGCCACCCTGCTTCTCGTGCCGCCCTGTCTGTTTACATGGGCGACCGCCGTGATGTTGTCTGACTGGATCAGTACCGGCTGGTTTTGAAGCAGGGGTCTTGCCTGGCTTAGGGCATTGTAAATGGCCCTTAGCTCCAGGATATTTATGTGAAGAGAAATCTCCTGATTTGACCACAGTCCTTGGAAATTTCTTCCCTTTGTGACTACCCCCCAGCCCCGAAGGCTGGCATCCGTGGTCACCAGGACCCAGTCCTGTATTCCGAATCTGCGGCCCTCTAGTAGATGAGCCCTCTGCAGCCACCACAGCAGCGACACCTTGGTTCTGGACGATAGGGTTATCCGCTGTTGCATCTGGAGATGGGACCCGGACCATTTATCCAACAGGTCCCACTGGAACGTCCTTGCGTGGAACCTTCCGAATGGAATTGCTTCGTATGAAGCTACCATTTTTCCCAGGACTCGTGTGCATTGATGTACCGACACTTTTCCTGGTTTTAGGATGTCTCTGACCAGAGATGACAATTCCTCGGCTTTTTCCAGTGGAAGAAACACTCTTTTCTGGTCTGTGTTCAGAATCATTCCCAGGAACAGAAGACGTGTCGTCGGGACCAGCTGTGACTTTGGAATATTGAGAATCCCGCCGTGCTGTTGTAGCACTTCCCGAGAAAGTGCCACCCCCACTATCAACTGTTCTTTGGACCTCGCCTTTATCAGGAGATCGTCCAAGTACGGGATAATTAAAACTCTCTTCTTGCGAAGGAGTATCACCATTTCGGCCATTACCTTGGTAAAGACCCTCGGTGCCGTGGATAACCCAAACGGCAGCGTCTGGAACTGATAATGACAGTCTTGTACCACAAATCTGAGGTACTCCTGGTGCGGAGGGTAAATGGGGACATGCAGGTACGCATCCTTGATGTCCAGGGAGACCATGTAATCCCCCTCCTCCAGGCTCGCAATAACCGCCCTGAGCGATTCCATCTTGAACTTGAACCTTTTGATATAAGTGTTCAAGTCTTTTAAATTTAAGATGGGTCTCACCGAACCGTCCGGTTTCGGTACCACAAACATTGTGGAGTAGTAACCCTTTCCTTGCTGAAGGAGGGGTACCTTGACAATCACTTTCTGTGAATACAGTTTTTGAATAGCCACCAACACTGCCTCCCTGGCAGAGGGAGTTGCCGGCAAGGCAGATTTTAGGAAACGGCGGGGGGGGAGACGTCCCGAATTCCAGCCTGTACCCCTGAGATACTACTTGAAGGACCCAGGGATCCACTTGTGAGAGAGCCCACTGTGTGCTGAAAAACCTGAGACCTGCCCCCACCGTTCCCGGTTCCGCCTGAGCAGCCCCAGCGTCATGCTGTGGACTTACTGGACGCAGGGGAGGACTTCTGCTCCTGGGAACTAGCTGTGTGCTGCAGCTTTTTCCCCCTTCCTCTGCCCCTCGGCAGAAAGGATGAGCCTCTAGCCCTCTTATTTTTCTGGGGCCGAAAGGACTGTACCTGATAATACGGTGCTTTCTTTTGCTGTGGGGTAGCCTGTGGCAAAAAAGTCGATTTCCCAGCAGTAGCTGTGGAAACGAGGTCTGAAAGACCTTCCCCAAAAAGTTCCACCCCTTTATAGGGTAAAACTTCCATGTGCCGCTTGGAGTCGGCATCACCTGACCATTGCCTAGTCCATAACCCCCGTCTGGCGGCAATGGACATAGCGCTTATTTTTGATGCCAGCCGGCAGATATCCCTTTGTGCATCACGCATGTATAAGACCGCGTCTTTTATATGGTCAATCGTTAGCAAAATATTGTCCCTATCCATGGTATCAATGTTTTCCGACAGGGAGTCTGACCACGCAGCTGCAGCACTGCACATCCAAGCTGATGCAATAGCGGGTCTCAATATAATGCCAGTGTGTGTATATAGCTTTTAGGGTACTTTCCTGCTTTCTATCAGCAGGTTCTGTTAGGGCGGCTGTATCCGGAGATGGTAGTGCCACCTTCTTTGGTAAGCGTGTCAGCGCTTTATCTACCCTAGGGGGTGTTTCCCAGCGTGACCTATCCTCTGGCGGGAAAGGGTACGCAGCCATTAACCATTTAGAAATGATAAATTTTTTATCTGGGGAACTCCACGCTTCCTCACACACCTCATTTAATTCGTCAGATGCAGGAAAAACTACAGGTAGTTTTTTCTCACCAAACATAATACCCTTTTTTGTGGTACCAGGGGTATCATCAGAAATGTGTAAAACATTTTTCATTGCCTCAATCATGTAACGGGTGGATCTATTGGAGGGTACACTCGTCTCATCATCGTCGACACTGGAGTCGGTATCCGTGTCGACATCTGTATCTGTCATCTGAGGTAGCGGGCGTTTTATAGCCCCTGATGACATTTGAGACGCTTGGACAGGCACAAGCTGAGTAGCCGGCTGTCCTATGTCGTCAAACCTTTTATGTAAGGAGCTGACACTGTCACGTAATTCCTTCCATAAGTCCATCCACACTGGTGTCGACCCCGCAGGGGGTGACATCACATTCACAGGCATTTGCTCCGCCTCCACATCATTATCCTTATCATACATGTCGACACAGCAGTACCGACACCCAGCAGACACACAGGGAATGCTCTTACAGAGGACAGGACCCCACAAAGCCCTTTGGGGAGACAGAGGGAGAGTATGCCAGCACACACCAGGGCGCTATATAACACAGGGATATCACCTATACAGAGTGTTTTCCCTTATAGCTGCCTATATAATATATATACTGCGCCTAAATTGTGCCCCCCCCTCTCTTTTTTACCCTTTCTGTAGTGCAGGACTGCAGGGGAGAGCCAGGGAGCTTCCTTCCAGCGGAGCTGTGAGGGAAAAATGGCGCCAGTGTGCTGAGGGAGATGGCTCCGCCCCTTTTTCGGCGGGCTTTTTCCCGCTATTTTATCATTTCTGGCAGGGGTTAATATACACCTATATAGCCCCTGGGGCTATATATGGTGTTAGTTTTGCCAGCCAAGGTGTTAATATTGCTGCTCAGGGCGCCCCCCCCCCCAGCGCCCTACACCCATCAGTGACCGCAGTGTGTGGTGTGCATGAGGAGCAATGGCGCACAGCTGCAGTGCTGTGCGCTACCTTGGAGAAGACAGAAGTCTTCAGCTGCCGATTTTCCGGACCACCTTCTTGCTTCTGGCTCTGTAAGGGGCACGGCGGCGCGGCACCGGGAACGGACGACGAGGTCGGGTCCTGTGTTCGATCCCTCTGGAGCTAATGGTGTCCAGTAGCCTAAGAAGCCCAAGCTACCACCAGTTAGGTAGGTTCGCTTCTTCTCCCCTTAGTCCCTCGCTGCAGTGAGTCTGTTGCCAGCAGGTCTCACTGAAAATAAAAAACCTAACATATACTTTCTTCCTAGGAGCTCAGGAGAGCCCCTAGTGTGCATCCAGCTCAGCCGGGCACAGAAATCTAACTGAGGCTTGGAGGAGGGTCATAGGGGGAGGAGCCAGTGCACACCAGATAGACCTAAATCTTTCTTTAGATGTGCCCAGTCTCCTGCGGAGCCGTCTATTCCCCATGGTCCTTACGGAGTCTCCAGCATCCACTAGGACGTCAGAGAAATCTATGAGCAGGAGATTTATTAACAGATTACTTTGGGGGTCATTCCGAGTTGATCGCACACTGCCAATATTCGCAGCGAAGCGATCAGGTTAAAAAAATGGTGAAACTGCACATGCGTATGCACCGCAGTGCACAGGCACGTCATACGGGTACAAACAGCATCGTAGCAGTGCACTGCTTCTAGCGACGATTGCATTCACACAGCCGATCGCAAGGAGATTGACAGGAAGATGGCGTTTATGGGTGTCAACTGACCGTTTTCTGGGAGTGGTAGGGAAAACGCAGGCGTGACCAGGCGTTTGCAGGGCAGGTATCTGACGTCAATTCCAGGACCTCCATCGCTGGAATCATCACACAGGATAAGTAAATACAGGGCTGGTCTAGTTTTACACAAAATGTTTTTGTACCGCTCGGCTGCACATGCGATCGCACACTTGCAAAGCTAAAATACACTCCCCCGTGGGCGGCGACAAAACAACTCGGAATGATGGCCTTTATCTCTTGTTTAAATGGATGTTTTACTGTGATAAAGTGTGTCTAGTTTCTAGGCGAAAACTGCACATATACTATCGTCTGGCTGCACCCAGATGTATTTCAAAACTTCCACCGGTCAGACTTAACTCCAGTATTTACTACTCAGGCTGGGTTCAATGTACCTAACCCTTATTTCAGTTTTGAAGTATTACTTATGAATGCCTATAATATTTTGTTTCCTTCATCTGGATTATCAGCCTTTTAGAGTAGTCTGAAGTGAAAAATAGCCTGGTTATAGTAGTCACTATCTTGTGTCTGGGGGTGGGGGATGGTTATCATTAGGCACTAGAGAAAGGATTAGAGATTAGGGTTAGGGGAGAAATACTCTAAATGCTGGAGGATTGGAGGTCTGACTTGGAAGTCACAGTCACATGACCACCAGCAGGGCCGGCCTTAGGCATAGGCAAACTAGGCAAATGCCTAGGACATTTGGTATGTTTAGGGGCACCAGCAGCTTCTGCTGATTAAAATGATATGCGGCATGCCTATATTCTGTGTGTGACTGCGGCTGTATCTGCATACGAAATGCTACGTTGCAGTGTATTCCTGGAAATCACTGTAATGTAGCATTTTGTATGCAGATACAGCCGCAGTCGCACAAAGAATATAGGCATGCTGCATATCATTTTAATCAACAGAAGCTGCTTGTGCATCCTAGCCACATAGTAATGCAAATAAGATGCATTTTCATAACCGAAATGCGCCCAACGTTAGCAGAGCTGCCAGCTGACTCATGCCAGGCATCTCCTGCAGAACTAGCGGCAGAGCTAGGGGGCACCAGCCAAAATCTTGCCTAGGGCATCATATTGGTTAGGGCCGACACTGACCACCAGGACCTGGAAGATGCCACTGCAGCACTGAAATTAGGTAAATCACCTTTGGGACACCGGGGAAAATTTGTTGTTATTCTAACATGTTGTCATTTCATCACGATTCATCATGAATGTTGACATGGTCTTTTGCACAAAATCAATAATGATCTTTGCATATGGGCTTCATTTTTAGATAATTTTAATTTGGAACGGCTTTCAATCTCATGTTGAAGTTGGATAGCTCTAAGTATTTTAGGCCATATGGGATACATGTGAATGCATTAGTTATTGGAATCTTTATTAAGGGGCTTTTTAATTTTATTGTACTAGATTTGGTTGGTATGTCCTGTTTGGGTGGCATGCTGTGGTTCATTGAACCTGGCAGTGGTGGGAAGGTGCTACAAACTACATGTGCCACAAGAGGTAATTGTTGGGTATTACCTCTTTTAAGTTTGTCTGGTTTGTCCTACCTTTGTGAGGGGACCTGGTTGCACATTCTTTGCAGAAATATAAAAACAACATACAGTGTATACAGGCCCTCATTCCAAGTTGATCGCTTGCTGGCTAGTTTTAGCAGCCGTGCAAACGCTATGCTGCCGCCCACGGGGAGTGTATTTTAGCTTAGCAGAAGTGCGCACGCATGTGCAGCTGAGCTCTGCAAAAACAGTTTGTGCAGTTTCTGAGTAGCTCTGAACCTACTCAGCGCTTGCGATCACTTCAGCCTATTTGTTTCCGGATGTGATGTCATACACCCGTTCAGCGAACGCCCAACCACGCCCTGCGTTTTTTCAGACACGCCTGCGTTTTTGCAAACACTCCCTGAAAATGGTCAGTTGACACCAAGAAATACCCCCTTCCTGTCAATCTTCTTGCGGCCGTCAGTGCGGCTGAAAACTTTGCTAGAACCTGTGCACAACCACAAAAGCCTTTGTACCTGTACATCACGCGTGCGCATTGCGGTGCATACGCATGTGCAGAAATGGCAATTTTTAGCCTGATCACTGCACTGCGAACAACGGCAGCTAGCAATCAACTCAGAATGACCCCCACAGTACACTACAAACTTTGCTCAGGTTACCTGGAAAAGACTAATCTCAGAGGTACTGTATACCAAAAACAAACCTCTTGTGGAACCGCCCAGACTGTGCCAGAGTCAGTGTCGGACTGGGGCATGAAGGGCCTACCGGGGGAAGGCAGTGGTAAGGGCCCATGCATAGAGGCTTGCCTAACCATTAGACCTGGGCCCCTTGATAAATAGATATATAGTAAATACTGCTAGTGCATGCATGATAATGTACCAGATTAATAACAACAACAACGCACTGTATAGAATACACCATAGGTGGTCATTCCGAGTTGTTCGCTCGTTGCCAATTTTTGCTATGCTGCGATTTGTTGCTAAATGCGCATGCGCATGGTACGCAGAGCGCATGCGCTAAGTTATTTAACACAAAACTTAGTAGATTTGCTGGTGTTCGTGCAACGCTTTTCATTCACACTGCTGATCGGTGAATGATTGACAGGAAAGGGGCGTTTCTGGGTGGTAACTGAGCGTTTTCCGGGAGTGTGCTAAAAAACGCAGGCGTGTCAGGGAAAAACGCGGGAGTGTCTGGAGAAACGGGGGAGTGGCTGGCCGAACGCAGGGCGTGTTTGTGACGTCAAACCAGGAACTAAACGGACTGAACTGATCGCAATCTAGGAGTAGGTCTGGAGCTACTCAGAAACAAATTATTTAGTAGCAATTCTGCTAATCTTTTGTTCGCTATTCTGCTTAGCTAAGATACACTCCCAGAGGGTGGTGGCCTAGCGCGTGCAATGCTGCTAAAAGCAGCTAGCGAGCGAACAACTCGGAATGAGAGCCATAGTCCTGTGCAGTATAAGGTAACATAATAACACCCATGACTAAGTGCACATGCACGAAACGTATTGGGAAGTTGACAGCCGCTAAATCCGGAAGCAAGTGAAGACGCTGGCATGTGAAGCTGCGAGGAGACCAGCCGCACTCAGCAACGCAGAAAGAAGCACCCGGTGACAATAAGCTCCGGCCACAGAAAACCGGAGCATAAGGTTAGAACATAGGGATAGCTTAGCTCAGTGGCGGAACTAGCGAGCCGTGGGCCCAGGTGCGACAAAATGCCTTGGGCCCCCCCAACCCATCCAAGTCCACCCCCTCACCCCTGGAGAGGATCTGGTGAGGGGGACCTGCTCAGGGCCAGAGAAATGGATACCTAGCAACAGTACCGTAACTAGACATTTTAGCACTGTGTGCAAGAAACGGCATCGGAGCCCCACCCCTGCATGCAAAACAGGGGCAGTGCGCGCCATAGGCGCGCGCAAAAATACATAGTGGCGTGGCTTTGTGGGGAAGGGGTGTGGCCACAAAATAATACCAATTCATAAAACGGTGCACAGTAGTCTCCATTATTCAAATTACGCCGCACAGTAGCACCACTACACCAGGTAGAGACCCTTTTACACCTTACGGCGGACAGATTCCTCTTTTTACACATTACAGCAGACAGCGTCCCCTTTTTACACATTACGGTAGACAGCGTCCCCCTTTTTACACATTACGGCAGACAGCGTGCACTTTTTACACATAACAGTAGACAGCGTCCCCTTTTTACACATAACGGCAGACAGCGTCCCCTTTTTACACATAGCGGCAGACAGCGTACACTTTTTACACATAACGGCAGACAGCGTGCCCTTGTTAAACATAGCGGCAGACAGCGTACACTTTTTACACATAACGGCAGACAGCGTCCCCTTTTTACACATAACGGCAGACAGCGTGCCCTTGTTACACATTACGGCAGAGAGCGTCCCCCTTTTTACACATTACGGCAGGCAGATTCCCCCTTTTTACACATTGCGGCAGGCAGATTCCCCCTTTTTACACATTGCGGCAGGCAGATTCCCCATTTCTACATTGCGGCAGGCAGATTCCCCATTTTTACACATAGCAGCAGGCAGATTCCCCATTTTTACACATTGTGGCAGGCAGATACCCCATTTTTACACATTGCGGCATGCAGATTCCCCATTTTTACACATTGCGGCAGGCAGATTCCCCATTTTTACACATTGCGGCAGGCAGATTCCCCATTTTTACACATAGCAGCAGGCAGATTCCCCATTTTTACACATAGCGGCAGGCAGATTCCCCATTTTTACACATTGCGGCAGGCAGATTTTTACACATAGCGGCAGGCAGATTCCCCATTTTTACACATAGCGGCAGGCAGTCCCAAGAAAGAAAGAAAGAAAGAAAGAAAGAAAGAAAGAAAGAAAGAAAGAAAGAAAGAAAGAAAGAAAGAAAGAAAGAAAGAAAGAAAGAAAGAAAGAGACAGACAGACAGACAGAATTATACTTACCCTCTCCGCTGGCTCAGGGTCCTCGGTGCAGCTTGACGATTCCCGGGCAGGAGAGAAGGAGGAGGAGGGAGGTGGAGGAGTGAGCCGTAGCAGCGCTGTGTTATTGGTGGAGGCGCTGCTGCTGCTGCCCCTCTGCTTCACTATAGGCTGTTCTCGGAAGACAACCTATAGTGAAGCAGAGGGGCAGCAGCAGCAGCAGCGCCTCCACCAGTAACAAAGTGCTGCTGTGGCTCCCTCCTCCACCTCCCTCCTCCTCCTTCCCCTGTACCGCTGCTCCTCTCCTCTCCTGGCGGCTGTGCGCTGCGGGCAGCGGTTGCCCGCAGCACACAGCGGCATGTAATGAGTCAGTTTGACTCATTACATGCTTTGGGCCCCTGGACAGAGGCGGGCCCCAGTGCAACGCACTGGTTGCACTGGCGGTAGTTCCGCCTCTGGCTTAGCTTCTAGAGGTGGTGCAAGGCATAATAAGGACTCCATTACCTACCGGAAGAAGCTGTATTATCACAAAGGAGCTTAAACATTTTTTTTTTTTTTTATATCTTTCTCTTTTCCTTTTCTTTTTCTCTCTTTTTCTAATCTTATTTTTCTTTTTTCTTTAATTCTTGTCTAACCTTTCTTCTTTCTTATTTCACCATTGTTTATCCTAGCGCATTGTTTCCTATTTACAATATAACATAATGTATTATGTATAATTAAAGTGCACAGTCTGGAACCTGATACCTTGAGGAGAGGGTGGGTCCCCAGGTAGTGGGGCCCATCGGGGGTTTCCCCTGTGCCCCTGTTGGCCAGTCCAACCCTGACCAGAGTACAGTGTGTTGAGACCTTCACAGCACAGGTTGTGAGGGGTGGGGGAGTGGCGTGCTAGTCATCCCCCAGAGTAAAATTGATTTGGCTAGAGTGGAGTGTGATAACCTGGACATTTCAATTAATAAATGCAGTCTATATTGTCAGAAACTATGGTGTTGATTGGTGTCAGTAGGGTGTGATGGAGGACAGTCCACACTATGAGTACAGTAGCTTAACCCATGATTGGTTTATTAACCAGGTAGAACAAGGATGTTATTTATCTCAGGGTTAATGCAACAGGTATACAATGCAAGAACATGAAGTATAATGCAGCAGCTATACAATGCAAGCACAATCATTCAGTGGCAGCAGTGGAATGTATTTAGTACCCAGAAGTGACAGATGCACATATACAGTATAGAGCATTATGGGGTCTATTCATGAAGTAGTGAAAAGAGAAGAGAAGGTAACCAGTGGAGAAGTTGCCCTTGGCAACCAATCATCATTGAAGTAACATTTAGAATTTGCATACTAATAAAATGATATAAAGCAACTGATTGGTTGCCATGGGCAACTTCTCCACTCTTTCCACTGCTTTATGAATAGACCCCTATGTCTCTATGGTACAGTCTCCCTCAGGAGACACTAAGTGGCATGTCCTAGTCAGATAGAGAAATTATAGGAAGATGCATGTTTAAGCCATGCATGTGTAGTAGCGCATTAGGGTGGTCATTCCGAGTTGTTTGCTCGCAAGCTGCTTTTAGCAGCTTTGCACACACTAAGCCGCCGCCTACTGGGAGTGAATCTTAGCTTAGCAAAATTGCGAACGAAAGATTCGCAATATTGAAAAAAGACTTCTCTGTGCAGTTTCTGAGTAGCTCGAGACTTACTCTTCCAGTGTGATCAGTTCAGTGCTTGTCGTTCCTGGTTTGACGTCACAAACACACCCAGCGTTCGCCCAGACACTCCTCCGTTTCTCCAGCCACTCCCACGTTTTTCCCAGAAACGGTAGCGTTTTTTCACACACTCCCATAAAACGGCCAGTTTCCGCCCAGAAACACCCACTTCCTGTCAATCACACTCCGATCTCCAGAACAAAGAAAAAACCTTGTAATGCCGTGAGTAAAATACCAAACTTCATAGCAAATTTACTTGGCGCAGTCGCAGTGCGAACATTGCGCATGCGCAATTAGCGGAAAATCGCTGCGATGCGAAGAAAATTACCGAACGAACAACTCGGAATGACCACCTAGGTCAGAGGTCATGCACATGATGTCAGTGCTCCTCAGTTACTATGGGGAGTCGGACCCTGCAGCAGCATCAGCACTAATGAGGAGACAGCACAGAGCACTCTACTCATGAGATTTTTACTATGGTCAATTACAATGAAATGATGGACGCCTTATATGTTTTTGCAGCTTGTACAGTCTTAAGATATAGAACCTCAAATAGTTTGGTTTTGGTTAATTGTTTATAAACTTTGTACAAGGGACAAAGAATGTCTTTTTGGGGGGGCACACTTGATAATTGTAGTTAAAATATAACTTTTATTAGTATCCCAATAAAAAACTAAACAATATAAATAATCCTTATAAACACTTTTTGCAAAATCTGAGTGCATATCCTGTAGTTAGTACTGCATCCCATAGCTGAATTCAACAGGAATACTGAGGGCGAAAATATCAACACATAAGACTGTCATAATTTGCTAAGGATAATAATGTCAAACAGCATAATACGATATTAAGTAGTAAGAAAAATCACTGACATTCACAGTATATAACAATGCACATCAGCCAGTATGAAAAGATCCACATCTCATACTTGCCAACCCTCCCGCATCCTGTGGGAGGCTCCCGATTTGTTTACCACTCTCACGCTAAGTTTAATAATTCTCCCGTATTCATTCTGTGCCATATCAAACCAGGACTGCGCATGCGCGAGCCTGGAAAAGACAGGGCAGACTTTTGATCTCAATATGAAAAATACGGAGGCGGCTCAATGGGAGAGCTAACATCAGTGTCAGTATTCCGCCTCTCCTCTGACCGCAAAGCAGCAGCCTATATGCTACATCCAACCCCTAGTCTGGCCACCTCCCCTCCTCCTGGAGTGACATAAGGGGAGCTATAGTCATGGTGGGGGGGATCTAGCGTGACACAGGGCAGAGCTGGAATGACAGAGAGGGTGGCGGGGGGAGCTGGAGTCACAAGGGGGATATAGAGTGACACTTGGCAGAGCTGGAGTGACAGAGGGGGGAGGGGGCAACTGGAGTCACAAGGGGGGATATAGAGTGACACAGGGCAGAGCTAGAGTGATGGGGGGTCTGAAGTGACTTTGGGAAAGCTGGAGTGACACATGGTGGGAATTGGAGTGACAGGGAGCAGAGCAGAAGTGACATAGGGGGAGCTGGAGTGAGACAAGGGTTTCTCTCCTCCCTTTGTCTATGGTGTGTCTGTGTGTCCACTTTCCCCTGGCTTTATTTTTTTCAGGCTCTCGTCTCCATCTATTGCGTCTGTGTTTCTTGCCCACTTTACTCTTTGTCCCAGTGTTTCTCCGACTCTAAGGTAGAGCGGAGAGGCTGTATAGTGATGTTTTACAGTGTACTGTAGCTTATAGAGTGGTATTCAGGGTACAGAAGGGTCAGTAATGCAGTGTAGGGTATAAAGGGGTCAGTACTGTAGTGTGGTGTATAGAGAGGTAAGTGATGTCATGTAGGGGTCAGTAATGTAGTGTAGGGTATAGAGGGGTCGGTAATGCAGTGTAGGGTATAGAGGGGTCAGTAATGTAGTGTGGTGTATAGAGGGGTAAGTGATGTCATGTAGGGTATGGAGGGGTCAGTGATGTAGTGTAGGGTATAGAGGGGTCGGTAATGCAGTGTAGGGTATAGAGGGGTCAGTAATGTAGTGTAGTGTAGGGTATAGAGGGGTAAGTGATGTTGTGTTGAGTATAGAGGGGTCCGTGATGTAGTGTAGGGTATAGAGGGATCAGTGTTGTCGTGTAGGGTATAGAGGGGTCAGTGATGTAGTGTAGGGTATAGAGGGGTCAGTGTAGTCGTGCATAGTATAGAGGGATCTGTGATGTCGTGTAGGGTATAGAGGGGTCAGTGATCTAGTGTAGGGTATAGGGGGGTCAGTGATGTAGTGTAGGGTATAGCGGGGTCAGTGATGCAGAGTAGGGTATAAATTGGTCAGTGATGTTGTGTAGGGTGTAGAGGGATTAGTGATGTAGTGTACGGTTTAGATGGGTCAGTGATGTTGTGTAGAGTATAGAGGGGTCAGTGATGTAGTGTAGGGTATAGCAGGGTCAGTGATGTAGTGTAGGGTGTAGAGGGGTTAGTGATGTAGTGTACGGTTTAGAGGGGTCAGTGTTGTCATGTAGGATATAGAGGGGTCAGTGATGTAGTGTAGGGTATAGAGGGGTCAGTGTTGTCATGTAGAGTATAGACGGATCTGTGATGTCGTGTAGGGTATAGAGGGGTTAGTGATCTAGTGTAGGTTATAGAGGGGTCAGTGATGTAGTATAGGGTATAGTGGGGTCAGTGATGTAGTGTAGGGTATAAAGTGATCAGTGATGTTGTGTAGGGTATAGAGGGGTTAGTGATGTAGTGTACGGTTTAGAGGGGCCAGTGATGTTGTGTAGAGTATAGAGGGGTCAGTGATGTAGTGTAGAGAATAGAGCGGTCACTAATGTACTGTATTGGTACCCTAGACAGCTCCTCTTGTGCCTAAGCATATACACTTCCCACACTGAATTCTGTATACCTGTTTCTGTACTGCAGGCTATAAGTGCTGGGACCGTTAATGCATTGATCAAACTTTTTATTACTCTTTAGTACCTAAACTAGGTAAATGGGGATGTGGGTTGGGCAGTCACTCATCTGGACTACTATTCTATTTCTGTACACTGCTTAGCTGCATAACGGCAGTACAAGGATCTAGTTCTGAGCCTTACAGAGAACACACTGCATGCAGAGCTACCCATGCACAAACCCGCTCTGGCGGCATGCTGCTCTTAGTACTACAGTTTCACCTGCCATTGCAAGACATACCTCTGAGTGGCAGTAGATATGTCCACAGGTCAAATGAGACACGCCATTTGGATGGAGCACGACCCCCCCCCACACACACACACACACACACACACACACAAACAATTGTGCGCGGCACATTTTACTGTTAACTATAATCTCCCTGAAAGTAGTTTTCAAAAGTTGGCAAGTATGCCACAACTAGGTGACAGATTTCTGCTGTTTGTCAATTGTCATGTAGGCATTCATTAACACGTGAGCATCTAGTCACACTGCACTGTGAATAAAGTAGGAGAGACAGAGCAAGGTGTACGATTAGATTCCCCAAATAAAATGCACACATTGCGTATTGTTATACCAGTGCTCCAGCACATACGAAGAATATACCTGTTAAAAATCATATCTGTGGTGCATCCATGTCTAATTATGTTGCAATCCATGAATAGGTGTCATCCTTGACTCTGATCTGTCCTTTGTTCCCCACATTCAATCTGTCTCAAGATCATGTTACATGCATCTAAAAAACATATCCAAAATACGACCATACCTTACACAAGACACTGCTAAAACTCTAATCCAAGCTCTCATTATCTCCCGCATTGATTATTGCAATAGTCTCCTAACTGGTCTTCCCAAAACGAGACTCTCACCACTACAATCCATTCTGAATGCAGCGGTGAGGCTTATCTTCCTCGCTAGATGTTCATCGTCTGCAGATCCACTCTGTCAGTCCCTCCATTGGTTACCTGTACTCTACCGCATTCAATATAAAATACTTTTACTCACACACAAGGCCATTAACCAAACTACACCAACGTACATCACTTCGCTTATCTCAAAATATCTCCCAACCCGACCTCTTCGCTCTTCACAAGACCTGCGTCTCTCATCCACACTCATTACTCGCTCCCACTCACGATTGCATGACTTTCATCGGGCTGCACCCACTCTGTGGAATGCCCTACCACGCACAATAAGACTCTCCTCTAGTCTCCAAACCTTCAAGCGTTCCCTGAAAACTCACCTCTTCAGGCAAGCATACCAAATTCCAGAACCGCCCACATAACTATCATAAACCTTCCTATCAAATTGCATCCACTCTGTACAGTCCACACATATCCTCACATGTCTTCTCATTCTATGCAATAGATAGCACCTTTCCTTATGTACACATGCCTATTTCCCTATAGATTGTAAGCTTGCGAGCAGGGCCTTCCTACCTCTATGACTGTTTGTTATCACCCATTTTGTTATTGTTATTTCAAATTGTAAAACGCAACGGAATTTGCTGCGCTATATAAGAAACTGTTAATAAATAAATAAATAAATGAATACTCTCTTCCTGTACTTGGCTTGCCCTTGCTGTCCCTGCTCACCTCCCTTCCTCATTTATAGGCAAGAGAAGCAAGTTGATGATAGACATACTGTATGCATACACATTTTTGGTGTACAGTTGCAATTTGGGATAGGGTATATATTATCATTATCACCTCTACATGAGCCCCAATACCAATTCTAAAGAGTGTCTGTCACAATTGTATTATTGGCTTATACAGTACCAAGTGTATTATATATAGATTGTCTGCCTTTTGGGAGATAGTAGAGAAATACATTGTGTTATATGCAAATAATGGACACTATTGTGAGATGTGCCCCCATGCAGGTGTTATATTATGTCACAGCTAAAACTGAATGATAGCCACTTGTTTTCTCATTTCTCATGTTGTTGTTTTTTGTACACTTATCATTATGTAATCAAATAATAAACCAGATTTCACAGATTCCCTGTAAACCCACATTTTCACTTGTGTTATACTACTGTGTTTTTTGCAAATCTGTTTTGACCAGAGTTGCCTCGTAATGTGTTGTTCACAATCCTGTCACAACCACGGTACAGCAGCATATTTTCACTAATCGTCTAAGTACTATGGTGCTTCTAGCCTCTCCAATTTTGGTTTAAAACTCATGAATGAGTTGCTTTGTATGTTGCCTTAAAATAAACAAAGCAGAATGTATCCATGTAGCATTTTAAATTTATTTAAAAAAAAATCATAACACCCTTTTTTTGTCAACCACTATATCTGCAGGTAGCTTTGTATTTCAAAGATTATTTCCCTCCATCTTTTCCTTAGCAGAAGAAAACACGAAGTTCTCTTTCAAGTCCTCTCCTGTTACAGTGTGTCAAGCATCAAAGTCCCCTCCCAGCCATTTTCATTTACCTTGTGACTCTGACCCTTTGTCAGGCAGAGCATTTTCAGAGTAAGCTGATCCAGAAGGTCCCCAAGGATGTTATTCTCATTTATTCACTCAGCTCTTTGAATTGAACAGGCCATATTTGGCAGACATTCAGCAGACTAAGATTCAAAGAGAACACAATTCTTTTTCTTCTAAGGACTTTTTGAATAAAGACCATCGTTTTTCAGGAAGCTTTAATGGACATCAGTCATTTAACATGTTACATTTCATTCTTGACTGCAATAGATGTGATGACTAGTAATAAAAGACAAGAACAGAGAGGAGACAGACAATAAGTACGGCAGACAATCATAGGAGGATCCTGTGATGAGACTTTTTAGTAAAAAAAAATTCCTACCTATTGCCTTCAGGCAAAATTATGCTCATAAGACATCTAGACACACATAAATGTAGTAGAAACAAACTGCAGACCTGAACAACAATCAGACTCTTGTAGTATGCAAGAGACAGCTGCTCAATGAAGACCCACACTTCAGGTGTATGACATATTGTGTGAGCACCTTTGCTGCCATCTGCCCGTCCACACAAGCAGCTATTACTTCTACCAGCTGGTCCACTTTTGCGGGGCTTCCTAATGCTTGAGGACAGTCTCAGGAGACCAATAAGGCACAAAAGCATTGAGACTGTCCCACGGGGAGGAGGGAAGGAGGCCAATTGCTCTATACCAATGTACCTGCCAACTGGTGTGTCACAAAAAGTCTAGGGTTACTAGTCAGACGCTTATCTGATGAAAAAGATTATTTCATTTGTATTAACTGTTTCGATGATCTTTGCAAATTCTCACTGAGGCCCACCTGGCACCGAAAATAACAACCTACACAGAGTATTTAATGTAGTTTGGCTGTTATTTACATAAGTGTCGTTTCCATTCATAAGATCACATAAAAAATACATTTGTATTTTTAATTATTTTTATCTTATCCGTAGAAGTCTTAGCATATTTTTTAAAGTAAGTATAGGCCAGGTGCACATATTATCCCACACTCTTTTTCATGCTTACCTTGCAGTCACTTTATGGCAGAGTTTGCCAAACTCCGCCATTACGCTGCAGGTTTTAAATATATCCATGCTTGAGCAGAGATGACTTAATTAGTACCTCTGCCATTTGATTTAACCATCTGGTCTCAAGCATGGATATCCTTAAAACCTGGACTGTAATGGAGTTTGGAAAAATAAATAGGGTTTCCTGGCAGCACAGTCTACCTACATACTTGGCTTTCTGTCTTCATTTATAACAACCTTCTTTCACACCGGAAATACTGCTTTTTGGAGCCTCATTAATATATTTTAAAGTGCATTACAGTTAGACATTGAGGTTACTAAATCATATGTCATAGCTTTACATTTGGATTTTTGTTATTGGTTTATGTATTCATATGCATGCACGTCATCTATGCCGATATAACCTTTTGCTATGACTAAGTGGGTATGTTGCATAAATGTACAATTTGCACTCATTGAAGTTCATTAGAATGATGTCCTTCCACTAAACCTTTCATTGCTTTTACTCTTAGATTTAACCATACAGGTGAAACTCAGAAAATTAGAATATCGTGCAAAAGTTCATTTATTTCAGTAATTCAACTTGAAAGGTGAAACGAATATATTATATAGACTCATTACACGCAAAGTGAGATATTTCAAGCCTTTATTAGTTATAATTACAGTTTAAGAAAACCCCAAATCCAAAATCTCAGAAAATTAGAATATTACATAAAATCAATAAAAAAAGGATTTTAAATACAGAAATGTTGGCCCTCTGAAAAGTACTTGGTTTGGGCTCCTTTTGCATGAATGACTGCCTTGATGCGCGTGACATGGATTCTATCAGCCTGTGGCACTGCTGAGGTGTTATGGAAGACCAGGATGCTTCAATAGCGGCCTTCAGCTCTTCTGCATTGTTCTGTCTCATGTCTCTCATCTTTCTTTTGGCAATGACCCATAGATTCTTTATTGGGTTAAGGCAGGCGAGTTTTCTGGCCAATCCAGCACAGGAATCCCACGGTCACTGAACCAGCTTTTGGTACTTTTGGCAGTGTGGGCAGGTGCCAAGTCCTGCTAGAAAACGAAGTCAGCATCTCCAATGTCGTATTCCTCTAGTCAAGCTGCTCCATTACATTGACAAGCATTCGGTCAACAGGGTCAAAAGGTTGACATAGAATAGGTAGACCGTAGAAAAGATCGACCGACATGATCAAAAGGTCGATATAGAAATGGTCGACACAAAAAAGGTAGACAATTTTTTGAGGGGGTGTCTTGTAACTTTTCTGCCACAAAGAGACCTCATTAGTGTACCGTGCCCCCTCACATGGCTCGCCATGCTTCAGACAAGGCTAGTTTTCCCAGGTTAGTATTCCCAATCGTAGTCCATGTGAGTGGTAAAGAATGACAAAGTTGAAAAAACTGAAAAAAAAACAAAAAACTTGTGCCAACCATATTATGTGTGTCGACCATTGTCATTATGACCTTTTGACCCTGTCAACCTTCTGAACTGTCTATCTTTTACATGTCAACATTTTGAACCCGTCGACCTAATGCACGTCTATCATTAATGGTCGACCTATTGACTGTAGACCTTTTTAGTGTAGATCTATAGACTGGATACCATTCCAAATACTACTTTCAGCAAATTATGGACGGCATTAAGAAGGCACTTTATGCTAAAGTTCTAAACACAAGGTAATTTTAAAAATATTACTATCAGCAAATTTTGCACTGCATTATGGGCCCGATTCAGACCTGATCACTGCTGTGTGTTTTCGCACAGCGGGAGATTATCAAACTACTGCGCATGCGTATGCACTGCAATGTGCATGCGCGTCACCAAACAGCGACAGGATGGTGGGAAAATTTAGATTGCATGGTTGTTCGCAAGGAGATTGGCAGGAAGAGGACGTTTGTGGGTGGTAACTGGCCGTTTTCAGGGAGTGTCTGGAAAAACGCAGGCGTTCACAATAGAGATGAGCGGGTTCGGTTTCTTTGAATCCGAACCCGCACGAACTTCACTTTTTTTTTCACGGGTCCGAGCGACTCGGATCTTCCCGCCTTGCTCGGTTAACCCGAGCGCGCCCGAACGTCATCATGACGCTGTCGGATTCTCGCGAGACTCGGATTCTATATAAGGAGCCGCGCGTCGCCGCCATTTTCACACGTGCATTGAGATTGATAGGGAGAGGACGTGGCTGGCGTCCTCTCCATTAGAATAGATTAGAAGAGAGAGAGAGAGAGAGAGATTGTGCAGACAGAGTTTACCACAGTGACCAGTGCAGTTGTTGTTAAGTTAACTTTTATTTAATATATCCGTTCTCTGCTATATCCGTTCTCTGCCTGAAAAAAACGATACACAGCAGTCACACAGTGTGACTCAGTCTGTGTGCACTCAGCTCAGCCCAGTGTGCTGCACATCAATGTATAAAAGCTTATAATAATTGTGGGGGAGACTGGGGAGCACTGCAGGTTGTTATAGCAGGAGCCAGGAGTACATAATATTATATTAATTTAAAATTAAACAGTGCACACTTTTGCTGCAGGAGTGCCACTGCCAGTGTGACTAGTGGTGACCAGTGCCTGACCACCAGTATAGTAGTATATTGTTGTATACTATCTCTTTATCAACCAGTCTATATTAGCAGCAGACACAGTACAGTGCGGTAGTTCACGGCTGTGGCTACCTCTGTGTCGGCAGTCGGCACTCGGCAGGCAGTCCGTCCATCCATAATTGTATAATTATATACCACCTAACCGTGGTATTTTTTTTCTTTCTTTATACCGTCGTCATAGTCATACTAGTTGTTACGAGTATACTACTATCTCTTTATCAACCAGTGTACAGTGCGGTAGTTCACGGCTGTGGCTACCTCTGTGTCGGCAGTCGGCAGGCAGTCCGTCCATCCATAATTGTATTATTATAATATATACCACCTAACCGTGGTTTTTTTTTCATTCTTTATACCGTCATAGTGTCATACTAGTTGTTACGAGTATACTACTATCTCTTTATCAACCAGTGTACAGTGCGGTAGTTCACGGCTGTGGCTACCTCTGTGTCGGCAGTCGGCAGGCAGTCCGTCCATCCATAATTGTATTATAATATATACCACCTAACCGTGGTTTTTTTTTCATTCTTTATACCGTCATAGTGTCATACTAGTTGTTACGAGTATACTACTATCTCTTTATCAACCAGTGTACAGTGCGGTAGTTCACGGCTGTGGCTACCTCTGTGTCGGCACTCGGCAGGCAGTCCGTCCATCCATAATTGTATTATAATATATACCACCTAACCGTGGTTTTTTTTTCATTCTTTATACCGTCATAGTCAGTCATACTAGTTGTTACGAGTATACTACTATCTCTTTATCAACCAGTGTACAGTGCGGTAGTTCACGGCTGTGGCTACCTCTGTGTCGGCACTCGGCAGGCAGTCCGTCCATCCATAATTGTATTATAATATATACCACCTAACCGTGGTTTTTTTTTCATTCTTTATACCGTCATAGTCAGTCATACTAGTTGTTACGAGTATACTACTATCTCTTTATCAACCAGTGTACAGTGCGGTAGTTCACGGCTGTGGCTACCTCTGTGTCGGCACTCGGCAGCCCGTCCATAATTGTATATACCAGTGACCTAACCGTGGTTTTTTTTTCTTTCTTTATACATACATACTAGTTACGAGTATACTATCTCTTTATCAACCAGTCTATATATTAGCAGCAGACACAGTACAGTGCGGTAGTTCACGGCTGTGGCTACCTCTGTGTCGGCACTCGGCAGCCCGTCCATAATTGTATATACCACCTAACCGTGGTTTTTTTTTCTTTCTTTATACATACATACTAGTTACGAGTATACTATCTCTTTATCAACCAGTCTATATATTAGCAGCAGACACAGTACAGTGCGGTAGTTCACGGCTGTGGCTACCTCTGTGTCGGCACTCGGCAGCCCGTCCATAATTGTATATACCAGTGACCTAACCGTGGTTTTTTTTTCTTTCTTTATACATACATACTAGTTACGAGTATACTATCTCTTTATCAACCAGTCTATATATTAGCAGCAGACACAGTACAGTGCGGTAGTTCACGGCTGTGGCTACCTCTGTGTCGGCACTCGGCAGCCCGTCCATAATTGTATATACCAGTGACCTAACCGTGGTTTTTTTTTCTTTCTTTATACATACATACTAGTTACGAGTATACTATCTCTTTATCAACCAGTCTATATATTAGCAGCAGACACAGTACAGTGCGGTAGTTCATGGCTGTGGCTACCTCTGTGTCGGCACTCGGCAGCCCGTCCATAATTGTATATACCAGTGACCTAACCGTGGTTTTTTTTTCTTTCTTTATACATACATACTAGTTACGAGTATACTATCTCTTTATCAACCAGTCTATATATTAGCAGCAGACACAGTACAGTGCGGTAGTTCACGGCTGTGGCTACCTCTGTGTCGGCACTCGGCAGCCCGTCCATAATTGTATATACCACCTAACCGTGGTTTTTTTTTCTTTCTTTATACATACATACTAGTTACGAGTATACTATCTCTTTATCAACCAGTCTATATATTAGCAGCAGACACAGTACAGTGCGGTAGTTCACGGCTGTGGCTACCTCTGTGTCGGCACTCGGCAGCCCGTCCATAATTGTATACTAGTATCCAATCCATCCATCTCCATTGTTTACCTGAGGTGCCTTTTAGTTGTGCCTATTAAAATATGGAGAACAAAAATGCCACTCCTAGATGGGCCCGGTGTTTGTGTCGGCCACTAGGGTCGCTAATCTTACTCACACAGCTACCTCATTGCGCCTCTTTTTTTCTTTGCGTCATGTGCTGTTTGGGGAGGGTTTTTTGGAAGGGACATCCTGCGTGACACTGCAGTGCCACTCCTAGATGGGCCCGGTGTTTGTGTCGGCCACTAGGGTCGCTTATCTTACTCACACAGCGACCTCGGTGCAAATTTTAGGACTAAAAATAATATTGTGAGGTGTGAGGTATTCAGAATAGACTGAAAATGAGTGTAAATTATGGTTTTTGAGGTTAATAATACTTTGGGATCAAAATGACCCCCAAATTCTATGATTTAAGCTGTTTTTTAGTGTTTTTGGAAAAAAACACCCGAATCCAAAACACACCCGAATCCGACAAAAATAATTCGGTGAGGTTTTGCCAAAACGCGTTCGAACCCAAAACACGGCCGCGGAACCGAACCCAAAACCAAAACACAAAACCCGAAAAATTTCAGGCGCTCATCTCTAGTTCACAAGCGTTTTCAGGAAGGGTGTGTGATGTCAGCTCCGGCTCCAATCAGCCTGCTTTCTTCGCACTGGAGGAGTAAGTATTGAACTACGCACAGGCTATACACACTGCACAGAATGGGAAAAACATTCGATGGTGAGTATGAGGTGAACTGTTTTGCAGCACAGCGATCAGGCCTGAATTAGGCCTAAAACAGCGCTTTATGCTATAGGGGGTAATTCAGATCTGATCACAGCAGCAAATTTGTTAGCAGTTGGGTAAAACCAGGGGGGTCATTCCGAGTTGTTCGCTCGTTGTCGATTTTCGCTATACTGCGATTAGTCGCTTACTGCGCATGCGCAAGGTTCGCAGAGCGCATGCGCTTAGTTATTTTACACAAAAGTTAGGTATTTTACTCACGGCATAACGAGGATTTTTCATCGTTCTGGTGATCGTAGTGTGATTGACAGGAAGTGGGTGTTTCTGGGCGGAAACTGGCCGTTTTCTGGGAGTGTGCGAAAAAAACGCTAGCGTTTCTGGGAAAAACGCGGGAGTGTCTGGGCGAACGCTAGGTGTGTTTGTGACGTCAAACCAGGAACGAAACTGACTGAACTGATCGCAATGTAGGAGTAAGTCTGGAGCTACTCAGAAACTGCTAAGAAATTTCTATTCGCAATTCTGCTAATCTTTCGTTCGCAATTCTGCTAAGCTAAGATACACTCCCAGAGGGCGGCGGTTTAGCATGTGCAATGCTGCTAAAAGCAGCTAGCGAGCGAACAACTCGGAATGAGGGCCCATGTGCACTGCAGGTCTGGCAGATATAACATTTGCAGAGAGAGTTATGCCGCTTTCAGATCGCAAATGCCGGATCCCACCCGGTAAGAGAAACGTGTCCTTACCAGGTGGGATCCGGCATTTGCTCTGCTTTGGTGGCTTTCCAATATACCGGGTCGGTTGCCATAGCAGCGGGGGGTGGGGATGGAGGCGGCGCTGGGAGATAAGCTCATCTCCAGCGCCGCCTCTCCCTATGCTGTGAATGGGAGCCGTGTCGCATCGAAACGGCTCCCATTCACACTGCATCTGACCCGGTATTCAACCCGGCTGCTTTATTTTTACACAGCAATTTAGATTTCAGTTTGAACACACCACACCCAAATCTAACTCTCTCTGCACATGTTATATCTGCCCCACCTGCAGAGCACATGGTTTTGCCCATTAGCTAACAAATTTGCTGCTGCGATCAGGTTTGAATTATGCCATTAGTTCTAAATACATGGTAATTTTTCAAACATTATTATCAGCAAATTCTGGACTAGATTAACAGAGTGCTTTATGCTAAATTTATGAATACATGGTACTTTTACAAATATTACTATCAGCAAATTCCAGAATGCATTAAGGCAGTGTTTAAAGTAGAGATGAGCGGGTTCGGTTCCTCTGAATCCGAACCCGCCCGAACTTCAGGTTTTTTACACGGGTCCGAGCAGGCTCGGATCTTCCCGCCTTGCTCGGCTAACCCGAGCGCGCCCGAACGTCATCATCACGCTGTCGGATTCTCGCGAGGCTCGGATTCTATCGCGAGACTCGGATTCTATATAAGGAGCCGCGCGTCGCCGCCATTTTCACACGTGCATTGAGAGTCATAGGGAGAGGACGTGGCTGGCGTCCTCTCCGTTTAGAGAAGAGAGAGACACAGTATTTTCGGGGAGCATTATAAGGAGGAGTACTACTGTATACTACTATACTACTTGCTGAAGTGATATTTATAGATTAGATAGTGTGACTGTAAGTGTATTATCTGACTTGTGGGGGAGACACTGACAGTGGGGAGCAGTTAGAGTCTGAGAGCAGGACTCAGGAGTACATATAACGTACAGTGCACACTTTTGCTGCCAGAGTCAGTGCCACACTGCCATTGTTGTGACCACACTGACCACCAGTATAATAATATATTTTGTGATTGTCTGCTTAGGCCTCGGAGTACTAGTTGCAAGTTGCAACGTGACCTGTCCTGAAGTGACCACCAGTTTAATAATCAATCACCACCAGTTTAATATATATATATATATATATATATATATATATATAATTGTATATAATATATATATATATATATAATATTGTATACCACCTACCCGTGGTTTTTTTTTTTTTTTCATTCTTCTTTATACATACTACTATAGTAGCTTACTGTAGCAGTCTGCGGTGCTGTGCTGACCTGACAGTGTCCAGCAGGTCCGTCATCAGTCATTACATAATAAATATATATAGTACCTGTCCGGCTGCAGTACTAGTGATATTATATTGATTTCATCTCATTATCAATAATTTATCATCCAGTCTAGACTCTATATTAGCAGCAGACACAGTACGTTAGTCCACGGCTGTAGCTACCTCTGTGTCGGCACTCGGCAGTCCATCCATAATTGTATACCACCTACCCGTGGTTTTTTTTTTTTCTTTCTTCTTTGTACATACTACTATAGAGTATAGTAGCTTACTGTAGCAGTCTGCGGTGCTGCTGAGCTGACAGTGTCCAGCAGGTCCGTCATCAGTCATCATTACCTAATAAATATATTATCTACCTGTCCGGCTGCAGTACTAGTGATATTATATATACATACATATATATATTGATTTCATCTCATTATCAATCATCCAGTCTATATTAGCAGCAGACACAGTACGTTAGTCCACGGCTGTAGCTACCTCTGTGTCGGCACTCAGCAGTCCATCCATAATTGTATACCACCTACCCGTGGTTTTTTTTTTCCGTTCTTCTTTGTACATACTACTATAGTATAGTAGCTTACTGTAGCAGTCTGCGGTGCTGCTGAGCTGACAGTGTCCAGCAGGTCCGTCATCAGTCATCATTACCTAATAAATATATTATCTACCTGTCCGGCTGCAGTACTAGTGATATTATATATACATACATATATATATTGATTTCATCTCATTATCAATCATCCAGTCTATATTAGCAGCAGACACAGTACGTTAGTCCACGGCTGTAGCTACCTCTGTGTCGGCACTCAGCAGTCCATCCATAATTGTATACCACCTACCCGTGGTTTTTTTTTTCTTTCTTCTTTGTACATACTACTATAGTATAGTAGCTTACTGTAGCAGTCTGCGGTGCTGCTGAGCTGACAGTGTCCAGCAGGTCCGTCATCAGTCATCATTACCTAATAAATATATTATCTACCTGTCCGGCTGCAGTACTAGTGATATTATATATACATACATATATATATTGATTTCATCTCATTATCAATCATCCAGTCTATATTAGCAGCAGACACAGTACGTTAGTCCACGGCTGAAGCTACCTCTGTGTCGGCACTCGGCAGTCCATCCATAATTGTATACCACCTACCCGTGGTTTTTTTTTTTCTTTCTTCTTTGTACATACTACTATAGAGTATAGTAGCTTACTGTAGCAGTCTGCGGTGCTGCTGAGCTGACAGTGTCCAGCAGGTCCGTCATCAGTCATCATTACCTAATAAATATATTATCTACCTGTTCGGCTGCAGTACTAGTGATATTATATATACATACATATATATATTGATTTCATCTCATTATCAATCATCCAGTCTATATTAGCAGCAGACACAGTACGTTAGTCCACGGCTGTAGCTACCTCTGTGTCGGCACTCAGCAGTCCATCCATAATTGTATACCACCTACCCGTGGTTTTTTTTTTTTCTTTCTTCTTTGTACATACTACTATAGTATAGTAGCTTACTGTAGCAGTCTGCGGTGCTGCTGAGCTGACAGTGTCCAGCAGGTCCGTCATCAGTCATCATTACCTAATAAATATATTATCTACCTGTCCGGCTGCAGTACTAGTGATATTATATGTACATACATATATATATTGATTTCATCTCATTATCAATCATCCAGTCTATATTAGCAGCAGACACAGTACGTTAGTCCACGGCTGTAGCTACCTCTGTGTCGGCACTCGGCAGTCCATCCATAATTGTATACCACCTACCCGTGGTTTTTTTTTTCTTTCTTCTTTGTACATACTACTATAGAGTATAGTAGCTTACTGTAGCAGTCTGCGGTGCTGCTGAGCTGACAGTGTCCAGCAGGTCCGTCATCAGTCATCATTACCTAATAAATATATTATCTACCTGTCCGGCTGCAGTACTAGTGATATTATATATACATACATATATATATTGATTTCATCTCATTATCAATCATCCAGTCTATATTAGCAGCAGACACAGTACGTTAGTCCACGGCTGTAGCTACCTCTGTGTCGGCACTCGGCAGTCCATCCATAAGTATACTAGTATCCATCCATCTCCATTGTTTACCTGAGGTGCCTTTTAGTTGTGCCTATTAAAATATGGAGAACAAAAATGTTGAGGTTCCAAAATTAGGGAAAGATCAAGATCCACTTCCACCTCGTGCTGAAGCTGCTGCCACTAGTCATGGCCGAGACGATGAAATGCCAGCAACGTCGTCTGCCAAGGCCGATGCCCAATGTCATAGTACAGAGCATGTCAAATCCAAAACACCAAATATCAGTAAAAAAAAGGACTCCAAAACCTAAAATAAAATTGTCGGAGGAGAAGCGTAAACTTGCCAATATGCCATTTACCACACGGAGTGGCAAGGAACGGCTGAGGCCCTGGCCTATGTTCATGGCTAGTGGTTCAGCTTCACATGAGGATGGAAGCACTCAGCCTCTCGCTAGAAAACTGAAAAGACTCAAGCTGGCAAAAGCACCGCAAAGAACTGTGCGTTCTTCGAAATCCCAAATCCACAAGGAGAGTCCAATTGTGTCGGTTGCGATGCCTGACCTTCCCAACACTGGACGTGAAGAGCATGCGCCTTCCACCATTTGCACGCCCCCTGCAAGTGCTGGAAGGAGCACCCGCAGTCCAGTTCCTGATAGTCAGATTGAAGATGTCAGTGTTGAAGTACACCAGGATGAGGAGGATATGGGTGTTGCTGGCGCTGGGGAGGAAATTGACCAGGAGGATTCTGATGGTGAGGTGGTTTGTTTAAGTCAGGCACCCGGGGAGACACCTGTTGTCCGTGGGAGGAATATGGCCACTGACATGCCTGGTGAAAATACCAAAAAAATCAGCTCTTCGGTGTGGAAGTATTTCAACAGAAATGCGGACAACAGGTGTCAAGCCGTGTGTTGCCTTTGTCAAGCTGTAATAAGTAGGGGTAAGGACGTTAACCACCTCGGAACATCCTCCCTTATACGTCACCTGCAGCGCATTCATAATAAGTCAGTGACAAGTTCAAAAACTTTGGGTGACAGCGGAAGCAGTCCACTGACCAGTAAATACCTTCCTCTTGTAACCAAGCTCACGCAAACCACCCCACCAACTCCCTCAGTGTCCATTTCCTCCTTCCCCAGGAATGCCAATAGTCCTGCAGGCCATGTCACTGGCAATTCTGACGATTCCTCTCCTGCCTGGGATTCCTCCGATGCATCCTTGCGTTTAACGCCTACTGCTGCTGGCGCTGCTGTTGTTGCTGCTGGGAGTCGATGGTCATCCCAGAGGGGAAGTCGTAAGACCACTTTTACTACTTCCACCAAGCAATTGACTGTCCAACAGTCCTTTGCGAGGAAGATGAAATATCACAGCAGTCATCCTACTGCAAAGCGGATAACTGAGGCCTTGGCATCCTGGGTGGTGAGAAACGTGGTTCCGGTATCCATCATTACTGCAGAGCCAACTAGAGACTTGTTGGAGGTACTGTGTTCCCGGTACCAAATACCATCTAGGTTCCATTTCTCTAGGCAGGCGATACCGAAAATGTACACAGACCTCAGAAAAAGAGTCACCAGTGTCCTAAAAAATGCAGCTGTACCCAATGTCCACTTAACCACGGACATGTGGACAAGTGGAGCAGGGCAGGGTCAGGACTATATGACTGTGACAACCCACTGGGTAGATGTATGGACTCCCGCCGCAAGAACAGCAGCGGCGGCACCAGTAGCAGCATCTCGCAAACGCCAACTCTTTCCTAGGCAGGCTACGCTTTGTATCACCGGTTTCCAGAATACGCACACAGCTGAAAACCTCTTACGGCAACTGAGGAAGATCATCGCGGAATGGCTTACCCCAATTGGACTCTCCTGTGGATTTGTGGCATCGGACAACGCCAGCAATATTGTGTGTGCATTAAATATGGGCAAATTCCAGCACGTCCCATGTTTTGCACATACCTTGAATTTGGTGGTGCAGAATTATTTAAAAAACGACAGGGGCGTGCAAGAGATGCTGTCGGTGGCCAGAAGAATTGCGGGACACTTTCGGCGTACAGGCACCACGTACAGAAGACTGGAGCACCACCAAAAACGCCTGAACCTGCCCTGCCATCATCTGAAGCAAGAAGTGGTAACGAGGTGGAATTCAACCCTATATATGCTTCAGAGGTTGGAGGAGCAGCAAAAGGCCATTCAAGCCTATACAATTGAGCACGATATAGGAGGTGGAATGCACCTGTCTCAAGCGCAGTGGAGAATGATTTCAACGTTGTGCAAGGTTCTGCTGCCCTTTGAACTTGCCACACGTGAAGTCAGTTCAGACACTGCCAGCCTGAGTCAGGTTATTCCCCTCATCAGGCTTTTGCAGAAGAAGCTGGAGACATTGAAGGAGGAGCTAACACAGAGCGATTCCGCTAGGCATGTGGGACTTGTGGATGGAGCCCTTAATTCGCTTAACAAGGATTCACGGGTGGTCAATCTGTTGAAATCAGAGCACTACATTTTGGCCACCGTGCTCGATCCTAGATTTAAAGCCTACCTTGGATCTCTCTTTCCGGCAGACACAAGTCTGCTGGGGTTGAAAGACCTGCTGGTGACAAAATTGTCAAGTCAAGCGGAACGCGACCTGTCAACATCTCCTCCTTCACATTCTCCCGCAACTGGGGGTGCGAGGAAAAGGCTCAGAATTCCGAGCCCACCCGCTGGCGGTGATGCAGGGCAGTCTGGAGCGACTGCTGATGCTGACATCTGGTCCGGACTGAAGGACCTGACAACGATTACGGACATGTCGTCTACTGTCACTGCATATGATTCTCTCAACATTGAAAGAATGGTGGAGGATTATATGAGTGACCGCATCCAAGTAGGCACGTCACACAGTCCGTACTTATACTGGCAGGAAAAAGAGGCAATTTGGAGGCCCTTGCACAAACTGGCTTTATTCTACCTAAGTTGCCCTCCCACAAGTGTGTACTCCGAAAGAGTGTTTAGTGCCGCCGCTCACCTTGTCAGCAATCGGCGTACGAGGTTACATCCAGAAAATGTGGAGAAGATGATGTTCATTAAAATTAATTATAATCAATTCCTCCGTGGAGACATTGACCAGCAGCAATTGCCTCCACAAAGTACACAGGGAGCTGAGATGGTGGATTCCAGTGGGGACGAATTGATAATCTGCGAGGAGGGGGATGTACACGGTGATATATCGGAGGATGATGATGAGGTGGACATCTTGCCTCTGTAGAGCCAGTTTGTGCAAGGAGAGATTAATTGCTTCTTTTTTGGTGGGGGTCCAAACCAACCCGTCATTTCAGTCACAGTCGTGTGGCAGACCCTGTCACTGAAATGATGGGTTGGTTAAAGTGTGCATGTCCTGTTTATACAACATAAGGGTGGGTGGGAGGGCCCAAGGACAATTCCATCTTGCACCTCTTTTTTCTTTAATTTTTCTTTGCGTCATGTGCTGTTTGGGGAGGGTTTTTTGGAAGGGACATCCTGCGTGACACTGCAGTGCCACTCCTAGATGGGCCCGGTGTTTGTGTCGGCCACTAGGGTCGCTTATCTTACTCACACAGCTACCTCATTGCGCCTCTTTTTTTCTTTGCGTCATGTGCTGTTTGGGGAGAGTTTTTTGGAAGGGACATCCTGCGTGACACTGCAGTGACACTCCTAGATGGGCCCGGTGTTTGTGTCGGCCACTAGGGTCGCTTATCTTACTCACACAGCTACCTCATTGCGCCTCTTTTTTTCTTTGCGTCATGTGCTGTTTGGGGAGGGTTTTTTGGAAGGGACATCCTGCGTGACACTGCAGTGACACTCCTAGATGGGCCCGGTGTTTGTGTCGGCCACTAGGGTCGCTTATCTTACTCACACAGCTACCTCATTGCGCCTCTTTTTTTCTTTGCGTCATGTGCTGTTTGGGGAGGGTTTTTTGGAAGGGACATCCTGCGTGACACTGCAGTGCCACTCCTAGATGGGCCCGGTGTTTGTGTCGGCCACTAGGGTCGCTTATCTTACTCACACAGCTACCTCATTGCGCCTCTTTTTTTCTTTGCGTCATGTGCTGTTTGGGGAGGGTTTTTTGGAAGGGACATCCTGCGTGACACTGCAGTGCCACTCCTAGATGGGCCCGGTGTTTGTGTCGGCCACTAGGGTCGCTTATCTTACTCACACAGCTACCTCATTGCGCCTCTTTTTTTCTTTGCGTCATGTGCTGTTTGGGGAGGGTTTTTTGGAAGGGACATCCTGCGTGACACTGCAGTGACACTCCTAGATGGGCCCGGTGTTTGTGTCGGCCACTAGGGTCGCTTAGCTTAGTCATCCAGCGACCTAGGTGCAAATTTTAGGACTAAAAATAATATTGTGAGGTGTGAGGTATTCAGAATAGACTGAAAATGAGTGTAAATTATGGTTTTTGAGGTTAATAATACTTTGGGATCAAAATGACCCCCAAATTCTATGATTTAAGCTGTTTTTTAGTGTTTTTTTAAAAAAACACCCGAATCCAAAACACACCCGAATCCGACAAAAAAAATTCGGTGAGGTTTTGCCAAAACGCGGTCGAACCCAAAACACGGCCGCGGAACCGAACCCAAAACCAAAACACAAAACCCGAAAAATTTCCGGCGCTCATCTCTAGTTTAAAGTTAAAGTTCTGAGGATGCAATTTAGTTCTTATTTGGGTGTCAGCCACTTTAATTGGGATTAGCAGCTTTGGGGGTAATTCCAAGTTGATCGCAGCAGGACATTTTTTAGCAGTTGGGCAAAAACCATGTGCACTGCAGGGGAGGCAGATATAACATATGCAGAGAGAGTTAGATTTGGGTGTGGTGTGTTCAATCTGCAATCTAAATTGCAGTGTAAAAATAAAGCAGCCAGTATTTACCCTGCACAAAAACAAAATAACCCACCCAAATCTAACTCTCTCTGCACATGTTATATCTGTCCCACCTGCAGAGCACATGGTTTTGCCCATTAGCTAACAAATTTGCTGCTGCGATCAGGTTTGAATTATGCCATTAGTTCTAAATACATGGTAATTTTTAAACATTATTATCAGCAAATTCTGGTCTAGATTAACAGAGTGCTTTATGCTAAATTTATGAATACATGGTACTTTTACAAATATTACTATCAGCAAATTCCAGAATGCATTAAGGCAGTGTTTAAAGTTAAAGTTCTGAGGAAGCAATACAGTTCTTATTTGGGTGTCAGCCACTTTAATTGGGGATAGCAGCTTTGGGGGTAATTCCAAGTTGATCGCAGCAGGACATTTTTTAGCAGTAGGGCAAAAACCATGGCCCTCATTCCGAGTTGATCGGTCGCAAGGCGAATTTAGCAGAGTTACACACGCTAAGCCGCCGCCTACTGGGAGTGAATCTTAGCTTCTTAAAATTGCGACCGATGTATTCGCAATATTGCGATTACTAACTACTTAGCAGTTTCAGAGTAGCTCCAGACTTACTCTGCCTGTGCGATCAGTTCAGTGCTTGTCGTTCCTGGTTGACGTCACAAACACACCCAGCGTTCGCCCAGGCACTCCCACCGTTTCCCCGGCCACTCCTGCGTTTTTTCCGGAAACGGTAGCGTTTTCAGCCACACGCCCCTGAAACGCCGTGTTTCCGCCCAGTAACACCCATTTCCTGTCAATCACATTACGATCGCCGGAGCGAAGAAAAAGCCGTGAGTAAAAATACTTTCTTCATAGTAAAGTTACTTGGCGCAGTCGCAGTGCGAACATTGCGCATGCGTACTAAGCGGATTTTCACTGCGATGCGATGAAAAATACCGAGCGAACAACTCGGAATGAGGGCCCATGTGCACTGCAGGGGAGGCAGATATAACATTTGCAGAGAGAGTTAGATTTGGGTGTGGTGAGTTCAATCTGCAATCTAAATTGCAGTGTAATAATAAAGCAGCCAGTATTTACCCTGCACAAAAACAAAATAACCCACCCAAATCTGACTCTTTCTGCAAATGATATATCTGCCTCCCCTGCAGTGCACATGGTTTTGCCCAACTGCTAAAAAATGTCCTGCTGCGATCAACTTGGAATTACCCCCTTTGTGCGGTTAAACTCAGTGCTTTTGGGCATGTCAGAATTAAAGGGTGCCCTATTGGAGCAACAATTTAATCGCCCATTACTTTGTGCCTCCAAAAAAACAATTGAATTGTCACCCAAATACATAAATACATGCTACATTTACATATACAGATGGGTCCAACTTTATCTTGACGTTTTTGCTGCGCCTAGGCACACCATGGTTTATTAACATAAGCCTTTCATCTATTGTTCTCAGCTGCAATACAATACAGAGAACAATACATCTGGGTATTAAGTCATTACAGCAGGGAATTAAGTCTGACTGACCCGGCTCAGTTAATCCTATTAAAGGCCAAGATAAACGTGGACCCATCTGTATGCCCAGCAATAATTATGCTAAATTTCTGAATACATGGTAATTTTCCAAATATTACTATCAGCAAATTGTGGACTGCATTAAGACAGCTCTTTATGCTAAAACTTTAAATAAATGGTAATTTTCCAAATATTACCATCAGCAAAGTTTGCTTTTCTGTCCTTGTTTATTTGTTTAGGACAGTGGCCAAAGTGCAAATTTTGAAGTGGGGGTATGAAAAATGTAAAAGGATTTAGTGTTTAAACCAAAGTGTACTATTGCGCTCTCCTTTGTATCAGAAAAGGGATGTGGCCTGGCTAGAAGGGGCGTAGTCTCACAGGATAGGGGGAGAGTGACTGGCAGTGGGTGACAGGGACAGAGTGACAGGCAGGGGCGTAGCGAGTACTTTGTGGGCCCCATAGCAACATTTGTTTGTAGAGAGACACTTTTAGACAGCAGTTGTTAATTTTATGATCCATAGTAGTGTCCTTGTTCACATTATGCCTCACATTGTAGGGCTGCCAGTACACATTATGTAACACAGTATCCCCAATTCATATTATGGCATACAGTGCCCCAGTTCATATTATGTCACATTACAGTGCCTCCAGTCCATATTATGCTACACGACAGTGTCTCTACTTCATACTGAGCCACATTACAGTGCTCCAGTTCATATTATGTAACATTATAATGCCCTCCAGTCAATTTTATACCACATTACAATGAGCAAGTCCAGGGGCATAATTAGATATATTATAGTCCCCAAGGCAAAAGTCTGTAAGGGCCCCTATGTACAGTATTACCCAATGGTGAAATATGTGTGTAACATATGTAACTGTGACAGGGAAGGTGGGCCCCTCTCAGCTCTGGGCCCCATAGCAGCTGCACTCCCTGCACATATGATACTGTAGCTATGCTGAGGCTTACTTAGCTGGCAGTATGCGAGGAACATTGCAACTATCGGTTGCGATGTTGATCCCAGACTGAGCCGTGGATGCAATGCTGGGAACGCAAAAGCAGCAAGGAGGTGTTTAACACCTACTACTACATTGCATTACTATGGATCACATTTGCAAAGCTGCCTGTGAGCAGCTTTACAAATGTAATCCATGCTGAATGAGGGCCTAACTCCTTCATAAGGGCAACTGCCTTGATCTTGTATTCCCCAGACTGTGCTCAGTTTCGGAATTCACTAACACTCCTTTCCCCCCACTCAGATCTCAACCTTATCATCTGCATGCTCTCCTCCTTTATTTCAACTCAGTGTCACTGAAGTCCTTCAATCCTTCTCAAACTCGCACAAATATTAACAAAATTAATTTTGAAGAACTTTCCACACCTCTGTAACAACTGCTTTCACCTATTTCTACATTCACTTCTCCTGAGATGGCTGTTTCACACCTGAACCAAATTCTTGAAATAGTCCTTGATGAAGTGGCTCCAGCTACCCATCACACTCTGTGTAGACTTATACCCCTTTTCCACTAGCGTAGCACGGGCCGCAGCCGTGTCGTCTGACACGGCTGCGACCCGTGCTACAGCCCCCTGCAGACAGCGCTCACCAACCCGGCAATTGCCGGGTTGGTGACGCGCTAGTGACGCGGCAGGGGCGGCGCTGGGAGATCACATGATCTCCCAGCGCCGCCCTCCCTATGCACTGTGAATGGGAGCCGTGTCGCCTCGACACGGCTCCCGTTCACACTAGACAGCTAGCCGGGTTGAACACGTGTTCAACCCGGCTAGCTACCAGGGTAGGATTCCCGGATCACTTGATCCGGGAATTTGCCGGGGACCCGTTTCCACTAGGGAAAAACACGGGAAAATGCGCGTCCCCGCGCATTTATCCATGTGATAAAGCTAAATATTTATCTTATATAATACCCTTTATGAGGTCTAAGAACACTGTACGCTATCTACGTATGAAGTACCGTAAGGGTACGCACGTTGCGTAACAATCGCTTAGCCGTAGTCGAGACGCTCAAGCGTCACGTTCGCTCACGGCCAAGAGATCACTGGCAGGCACGCTATTGGCTGCTGACTAACGTAATGATTCGCTATAGCGTAGCGAACGCTCGGGACCACGAGGAGATCACCAGCGGCGCTGACGCTCACAATGTTAAACCTTTATATCTAAACCATAAACAATGTAATATGCTGTAAACCTTTGTGTAGAGATAGGGTGTAGATGCAACCTAGTGTAACCTTATTAACTTAAAAGCTGTTTGAGCGTCACCGACGCTCTGAGAATACTAGACACTATAAGAAATACACAGATACCTGGGCTTAGGGTCCAACGCCTAATATGTATATATTTTGAATGATAAACTTGCAAAAGAATTAATACAAATACAAATCATACACTACAATATAACATAGACTACCTAACCAGATAACTACACAGGAAATATAATACAATTACTATTTAAAGGAAAATAAGAGAGAAAGAGGAGAAGGGAGAGGGAGAGAGAGAAATTGGCCCACAATAACAAGAAGATCAATATAGTTGCGGAGAAACACTTACGCACAAGGGGAAACGATCGCATGCGCCTCGATATCCAGCTCCCGATTATCAGCAATGAGAACCGTTGAAGAGAGTGAACTGGATATGGTCGGCCTGCCTATTTATGCCCCACACACAATACAATTCAATGGTCCCTACAATCTCATTGTTCATTGGACACAGGAATTCGGCTTCGCATTATAACAAAAGGTCATAGGTTGATTCATACAGGTGGGCTGTGACTGCTTCCAACTGTTCAGGTGGGTGGGACACTGAGTTTCCCGCCGCATGACTAAATAAGAACAAATAATAGTAAATGGACATAAACTTCTTATGTCCATAACTATTCGCACGAGCGATTAATCCGCTCCAAACCAACACCGGAATATTGCTATTTAAATACTCTTCCGATGGGTACCAAACACCACTGTATGACCCCTGTTAGACCCTTTGTACAATACAAAGAGGGATCTCTCTGTTCAGGAACATGCTATGTTAACTAAACTTTCAGAATCTATCAAAGGGACCATGATCTACAAAATACATTATATAGTGAAAATATGTAACGATTGAGTCGCACGCTACGATCACATAAACTCTACCGTAAATACGCATACCGTGCGCCTGCGGGTGCCCGCGACTGTGAGTATGCACACGTACGGGAGAGCGCACGCATGCGCAGCACGGACCTGTGTGAGGTGCAAATATGGTAGTGTGCATAGAGATATTTTTCTGACTTTGACAGTCCACCCTTTGGCAGTCAATAATAACTGCCACCTTCAAAAACATTTCAAAAGAGAAAAATATATGTCAGGGGTTAATACATTTACATGGTTGGGTAGGGGAGGAGAGGAGAAGGTAGGAAAAGGGTATGACCTAGTGAGATAGCAGAAGCATGTGTGTATGAGTCCATGTTTGGGGGGTCATGTATCATCGTGCCGTACGTGTGGTACATCAAGCTTCGAGGTATTGCGAAGTATACATTTGAATTCCTTCTTATCCCGTGGTACGGGTCTGTGGATGGGCTGTCAAACTTTACCGAGCTCTTTTCGGCTTTGGTTGTAACAAAATGGGGGAGCACATTTTAGTTGATGATACATGAATGGGGGAGATATGTGATTGCTGATATCTGTGCCTGTATTCCCTATCGACTATGTGTGTCATTACCTGAGGGTTGTAGAAATGAAGAAAAGACATAATTACGGTAAATGCGGTGGTATTCTATGTCAGGTAAATGTACATTTGTCGATTGAGGTCTTGTTTGGTGTCTGTTGAATGCAGTCTTCTTTGTGCTTTTGCCCATAAGGTGCGAGCAAAAGCTGTCAATGTCCATAGATTTACAAAAGTGTTGGGCTAGCGTAATTTTAAAATTTCTAGGTAAACTGGGGATCCATGGCATAGTTCATCAAAAATCTGTGTATCAGGTTGTCAAAACTTCTTCTTTAATCCATCTGTTGTCTGTATATCGGCTCATCAAATTCCTCGTCCAAGTGGGTCTTTTTACCTTGGAGGAAACGGAAAAACAGGTGAAAGAAACGGACCGTAGAAATCGCATTTTCATCACATCATTGTTTCTACATTTGGGTCATAAATCAAGTCCATTGGAATTACAGTTTCCTCGCTCCTTAAACTCATTACCCTAGTACGACGATTGCACCTCATTAAAGCCTGACCGCATCTAAATATCAAACCAATCGTTATGATAACACCTAAGATACATAGGAGAAACTTCCCAACATCCATTATGACTCCTTGAGCCCAGTCTCCTAAACCAGAGAACCAATTTCGCGGGTTCAACCATGACACCCAACCAGTCAGCTCATTACCTACAGCAGCAAGAGTGAGATTGTGTCTCCTGCGAAATTCCCACTTCAGTTGGAGAATATCGTCCATCTTTTGGTCTATGACCTCGACCGGGTCCTCGGTGCTATTCGTAATATATGTGCAACATTTCACGCCGTATTGTGTTGCCAGTGTGACACAATATCCGCCTGTCACTGCTGTGAGGTAATTAAGAACCATTCTATGCTGTACCAGTTCTGTTTTATAAGCCTGAAGTTCTCTTCCAGTATACTTAAACGTGTCATCATACATTTCAGTGATATTATCTAACAAATTGGCGAGCGCAGATATGTATTTATAATTCAACACTCCTCTGGCGGTGCGAGTGATGTCTAACGCGATTAGAAACTGAATCCCGGTGGATTCATGGATCATGTCAGAGGCCGGATGCTCTGTTCTTTCTATTAGGTGCCGTTTAACTACGTGCTCGTAATGGGTGTGAGTATAAGGAGTTTGGGCAACACGGTGTATGTCTTTCATTTTGTCATGTGATACAGTCATTACTTCAGGCAGTACTTTTCCAATATAACACAATCCTTCAGAGTTTGGGGCAAGCCACTTATACGCCTTTCTCCCGCATATGAAATATGCATCATCGGGGAGAACATATGGGACGGAGTAAGACATAACCATATTACACACCTTCCATGTGAAATCTCCTAACCCTAATTCTTCCATCTGCTTAGTGCACGTATCAGGTTGTACGATATGTGCACAGTATCCTGGTGATACCTCTCCAACTCTCGTAATCCTATTTCCTAAGGTATACCTATACCAGAAAGATTTTTCTCTACTGGTTATGTGGCGTATAAGCTCTGTATCTGTAGGCATTCTATCTGCTCTATGCGAAAAGGTCATGGTTTGATCACTCCATGACACTTCCCAATTTCCCGGCTTTCGGGGATTGGAGATGTTAAAACATAATAGGGACCTATCCACATGGTATTGGTGGAGCTTCAAACTAGGAGGGCTGGAGATATTAAACCTCCTGTCCACCGGTCTCCCACCACTTAACTCAAGTACCTCCCCTAACGTTAAAGGAAATGGTACTAGCCCTGATTTGCTATGACCTTGAGGTACTTGAGAGCATACCCAACAATCTGTTTTATTTAACACACTACCCACTAAGGAGTGATAGTCACTCAATGGATGCCGGTCCATATGGATATTAAAACTGGATTGGCATTTCTTTATGCACCCATCCTCAATGACATTGTTACAGAGCCGACAGATACAGTTTTCTTCAGCTAACAATCCTTCACAATTCCTTCTATGGTCAATGCTATCGGATCGTTTTCTGATACTCGCCTTTGCTTGTTGATTATGTTGTTCTTGGAAAACTACGCCTCCATCTCTGTCATCAGAACCCATTCCAGAACCTCTCTCGACCTCCATGGTACTCTCGCCGGAACAGACTGCTCTGGTCAACATCATGGTCAACAGGAAAATCCGGATCACAGTCTCTTGGGGCAAGTCCATCTTGTAGGAGGAAACGGAGAAGAATGAGAAGGGGGAAAAAAAATAATTTGAGGGAAAGAGGAGATGGGGAGTTGGAGAAAAACAATAAAAGGGAACAGGGGATCGACAACTGCTTTTGGTCTTGTGATTTTCAATGCTCAGGTGCCGCCTCAATCTTCCTGGAACAGACACTCCAGTGATACACTCTCTACCGTCTGTTCCTTATCACGGGACCTCTCTGGATCAGCAACCTTTTTACAGTGGGACGAATGAACCCAAGTCTCTCTCTCAGCAACCTTCAATGCTGTAGTGCTAGTCAATAAGACCTGGTATGGTCCTTCCCATCTGTCAATAAGGCAACCTGAGCGTAGAAAATTCCGTATCATTACATAATCCCCAGGTTCAATGTCATGACAATTACTATCAGGTAGATCAGGAATCACTAACTTCAGATTATCATTTTGATTCCTTAACTGTTTACTCATGTTAATCAAGTATTTTACAGTCACTTCATTGTTACACTTCAAATCATCCTGAGGGTTAATCATAACATGCGGTTGTCGACCAAACAAGATCTCAAAGGGAGACAGATTAAGAGGGGACCTGGGAGTGGTTCTGATGCTGTACGGTACAATGGGTAAAGCTTCTGGCCATGTCAATCCTGTCTCTGCCATTACTTTACTCAGTTTATTTTTAATGGTGCTGTTCACTCTTTCCACTTTCGCACTCGCCTGTGGACGGTATGGAGTGTGCAGCTTGCTATCAATTCCCATCAATTTACACATTCCTTGAAAGACATCACCTGTAAAATGGGTACCCCTATCACTTTCGATAATTCTAGGGATACCATATCTACATACAAATTCCTGCACAATTTTCTTAGCAGTAAACAGAGCGGTATTTGTGGCCGCTGGAAATGCTTCGACCCAATTTGAGAAAACATCTATACAAACAAGTACATATTTCAAATTTCGACAAGGGGGTAATTGAATAAAGTCAATCTGTATTACCTGGAAAGGGCCGCCGGCAGGTGGGATATGAGATGGTTCTGTAGGTATTGCCTTTCCGATGTTCTTTCTCAGACAGGTAAGGCATGACATTGCCCTTTTACTCGCATGAGAAGAAAATCCTGGGGCACACCAATATGCTCTTACCAACTTGCACATCCCTTCCTTGCCCAGATGAGTCAGCCCGTGAGCTGCCTCAGCTAAGCATGGAAGGTATGCTTTGGGGGCCACTGGTTTACCGTGTCCATCCGTCCAGAGTCCTGAGGACTCCTGACCATATCCCTTTGCCTTCCAGACTGCCTTTTCCTGTGTTGAACACAAATTTTGCATCTCACACAACTTCTGTGTGTTGATGGTATTAAATACCATCAGTTGTGTGGTGTCTGTCTGTCTGGGGGTAGCAGCTGCTAATTTAGCAGCTTCGTCTGCTCGGCTGTTACCAAGTGATACTGGGTCTTGGCTATATGTGTGTGCTTTACATTTGATAACAGCCACTCTGTCAGGTTCCTGTATCGCTGTTAGAAGCCTTTTTATGTGAGCTGCATGCGCTACCGGTGTACCAGCTGCCGTCATGAAATTTCTGAGGCGCCATATTGCTCCGAAATCATGGACTACCCCGAATGCGTATCTAGAGTCGGTGTAGATATTGGCTGATTTGCCCTTAGCCAATTCACATGCTCTGGTTAGGGCGACCAGTTCAGCCACCTGGGCTGAGTGAGGTGGGCCTAGCGGTTCCGCTTCTATGGTGCCTTGGTCATCTACGACTGCGTATCCAGTACACAAGTCTCCCGAGTCTGACTGTCTATGACAACTACCGTCCGTGTAGAACGTAAGTTCTACATCTTCCAGTGGGTTGTCACTGATGTCAGGCCTTGCGGTAAAATTTTGGGTCAAATATTCCATACAATCATGAGTGTCTTCCTTTGTGTTAAATTCTCCTTCCCCACCACTCTCATCCTCCACCCTTTGTGCCTGTCCAGGCACACCTGGGAGATATGTTGCAGGATTTAATGCACTGCATCTCCTTATGGTGATGTTTACGGGGGCCATTAGTGCCAATTCCCATCTTGTAAACCGCGCTGATGAGACGTGTCTGGTTTGGGCAGAATTTAACAAGGCTGACACTGCATGTGGTGTATGAATTGTGAGGTTGTGACCTAGCACGACGTCTTCGCTTTTCGTTACTAGCAATGCTATCGCAGCAACGCTTCGCAAGCATGTGGGGAGGGATCGCGCTACCGTATCTAGCTGAGCGCTGTAAAATGCTACCGGCCTGCTGGCATCACCGTGCTTTTGGGTTAGTACGCCTGCCGCGCAACCAGCACTTTCTGTTCCGTATAGTTCAAAGGGTTTCCCATAGTCAGGCATACCTAATGCTGGTGCCTGCGTTAGGCACTGTTTAAGTCTCTCAAATGCTGTCTCAGACTCGTCTGTATGCGAAATCCGATCAGGTTTGTTTGAGGAGACCATCTCCTGCAAGGGTAACGCTAGGATGGAAAACCCTGGGATCCAGTTACGGCAATACCCACACATTCCTAAAAATGTTCTGATCTGTTGCTGGGTTTGTGGCAGAGTCATGTCTCTAATTGCTTGAATTCTATCAGCGGTCAGGTGTCTCAGTCCTTGTGTTAAACAGTGTCCCAAATATTTTACCTTAGTTTGGCATAATTGCAACTTGTCTTTGGAAACCTTGTGTCCTGTGTCTGAAAGATGAAACAGGAGCTGTTTCGTATCCTTCAGGGATGCTTCCAATGAATCAGAACACAGTAGTAGATCATCCACGTACTGTATTAATACTGATCCACTCACTGGTTGGAAAGACTGTAAACAATCATGCAAAGCCTGAGAAAATATACTTGGGCTATCTATGAATCCTTGTGGTAATCGAGTCCATGTGTATTGGACTCCTCTGTATGTAAATGCAAACAAATATTGACTGTCAGGGTGCAGAGGTACCGAAAAGAAAGCGGAGCAGAGGTCAATAACAGTGAAAAATTTCGCAGTGGGAGGGATTTGCATTAGGATGACAGCTGGATTTGGCACTACGGGGAACTGACTCTCAACTATTTTGTTAATCCCCCTTAGATCCTGCACTAGCCGGTAACCCCTCCCCCCACTCTTTTTAACAGGGAAGATGGGACTGTTGGCAGTGCTGGACGTTCTTACCAGAATGCCCTGTTGTAGCAAGCGCTCTATTACGGGATACACTCCTAACTCCACCTCTGGCTTCAGAGGGTACTGTGGGATTTTTGGAGCTATCCTACCATCTTTTACTTGTACAACTACCGGAGCTACGTTTGCCATTAATCCAGTGTCCTGTCCATCTTTAGTCCAAAGTGACTCTGGTATCTGAGATGTCATTTCTTCTACTTGGGAGGGAGTCCTATTTGTCATAATGGTATGTGACATTAATTTTGACGGGGAGTCTAACATGTCTCGCACTTCCTGAGCGTGATTCTCAGGTATGTCCAAGAATACACCTTCAGGAGTACAATAAATGACGCACCCCATTTTACACAGTAAGTCTCTTCCCAGGAGATTAGTCGGTGCCGATGCAGCCAGCAAAAAGGAATGCTTGGTATGTAAAGGCCCTACTGTAATCTCGGCTGGTTTGCTAACAGGGTAGTGCTGGACTACTCCCGTTACCCCTATGGCTGGAATTGTCTTACCAGTGGTTCTCATGCCCACTGTCGAATTTATCACTGATTTGGCCGCCCCTGTGTCTACAAGAAAGTTTAATGATTTTCCAGCTACATTGATTGCAATTTCTGGTTCACTTCCAAGGCTTGCAATCAATTTTACTGG